>NC_135526.1:8932500-9225000 GCF_051989575.1 Stigmatopora nigra
CACTGGATGAGTTCCAACACCTTTAGGAAGACTTCCTTCAATATATTGTGGGTTCCTGATTGCAATTTGGAGAAAAGTTCATTTGTCTGTGTGTGTTTTTAAATTATTTGTGTTGGATGATTAATAGGTTTAGACAGGTGCAGTTCTGGACAGATTTTCACTCCCTGAAGTAGAGCTGCTCAAAAAGGATAAAAGAATATAGCACAAATTAAGGTTGTCCTTTTGTTTGGTTTATTGACTAATTTCTGACTAAAATAATGTTTCCAGTGGTCTGTAAAAGCTCGGGAGGCTTGTATTTCCTTTTAATGGACAGTTCTTGAAAATCCTCCGTTTGTGTGTGCGTGTGTCCCTTATAAAAGTCTTTATTTGAGAGTTCATTTTTTGATCAATGTAATGGCCTATTTAGTAATGTGCTTTCCCTCCTTATGGACAATAGTCTGAAACCCTGTGTTTATGTGACACGGAATATCTGTCATTGGCCACCAATTTGTGTGATTTGACATGATATTTACAGAGCTGTCAGTCACTATACTTGCTTCATTCTACGAGTATGCACACAGACACAAACACACACACACACACCTTCACACACAAACACACAATTTCACACTCAATTTCTGCTTTGTTTATATCATTGCAAAGCCAATAAGAGTGAATCCTGAAGATGTACCATAGAAATTTTGTTAGTTGGTCCCTTTTGAAGAAGGGGGTAAGAGATAACAGAAGCAAGCGTCTTCCTTCTGCGTCTCTGCTGGCTGTCAGCCACTGCAGATTTTGTCATTTTCTCCCTCCGACTGAAAACACGTCTTTGTTGGGCATACATAAGCTGCTTAACACGGCCTGTATGAAATACTGTCGCTCATCATACGTAAGCAAACGTTACTGTGTCGCTCTGTTCTTATTCATAACACCTCGTTGGAGAGACAGATGCGTTCATGTGTAGTCTTTGAACTCATTTGATGTCAGGTTCATTTGAGTGGAGACATTTTACTTTTGTAAAGAAAACAGGTTGGAAGTCTTTTTTGCCAAATTAAAATAGCCAATTCGAAAAACTTTATTGCCACATTTTTTCCGACTATGTCGCACCGGAGTAAATCTTGCTCTGGCCAAAGAATGCACAATGAAGAGGAAAAGAATGTATGTGGCAATAAAGTATGAATTATTGTTTTTGTTTTGACATACCTCCTGGTGGTGTGGTGGTTCACTCACTTGACTTCGGTCCAGACAGGTGTGGCCTCGATTCCCACTGGTGGCGGTATGATTGTGAATGGGAATGGTCATCTGTTGACTAGTCTAGAGTGTAGACCACTGATTTAGGGTGTCCCTGCCTCTAGCCTAGAGTCAGCTGGGATAGGCTCCAGCACCCCCAGCGACCTTAAGGAGGAAATATATATACACAGACACACACACACACATATATATATATATATATATATATATATATATATATATATATATATATATATATATATATATATATATATATATATATATATATATATATATATATATATATATATATATATATATATATATATATATATATATATATATATATATATATATATATATATATATATATATATATATATATATATATATATATATATATATATATATATATATATGTACATATATATATATGTACATATATATATATATATATATATATATATATATATATATATATATATATATATATATATATATATATATATATATATATATATATATATATATATATATGTACATATATATATATATATATATGGCGCAGTGAAGAGTGTTGTTTTTATATAGGAGAAAGGGAGTCTATAAATGAGCTGAGGTATTGATTGAATTTAGGTCTCTATCAGCTGGCACGCTATATTACCTTGTCGATGTTGTGTCTCCACAACTGTGAAAAAGAACGTGTTAACCTAATGAGGAATCATATTCAGCCATCTATTTGAGCAGAGTTTACAGACATTTCATATGTTTTTTGCAAAGAAAATGTTATTCCAGAAGAGAAAATAGCTGAATGACTTAGTAGGGACTTTTAATAGAGGCCTGGATGAAGTCGCTATCACAAGACATGGAGTTTTTATTTGTGGCACTCAAACATTGTTGTCATGCACTGGCCCAGTACATACAGCTTATTTATTTAATGCAGTGATATTATCGGCTCTGCGACCAGTTTGTGTGTGCCTGTAATGCCAATGGCAGCTTTAGTGGGTCATGTAGGCTGCCAATATACCCTACATCTGCAGAGAAAAGGTCTTTTCATCCTGTCCGGTGAATGCTGGGTTAGCACTGGCGTGCGTGATCGCGCATTGTCTAATATGGCATTGGCCTACATGAGCTAGGGCAGACGAGTATTAGATTGGATTCCATCCAAGCAGAGATGTTAGCATCAGGATGGAATCAGCAATTGAAAATTTGTAAAAACAAGTCATGTATGGAAAAGTAGCTGGCTGAAGTGAGTAAGAACGTTCTTGAATGTTTTATTCGTAAGCAAAACCTGCTTGAAATTCAGAAAGTATGAAAGCCCTATAATAACTGCTTTGTAATGCTGGACATCTTTAACAGTGTGACAGTTTTAATGAACTCTAACTTCTTATATGTTAGTGTATGTGTGTGTTTGCGTGATTTGCCCACTGGTGGGAGTGAAATGTAGTTTTGCACAAGTGACGTTTTATGACTATTATTTGTCATTCAGGACCTGCTGCTATTCATTTTTTGCAGAAGGTAATATGCTTGCTACTATTGCTTTATTGTCTGTCCAGATGTGTTACTTTTGTTCTTTTGGGGGTTTGTTTTGTGTTCTCATTTGTTTCTCAGTGTTAACACTGTTCTATTCATTACTGTATAATTCTTTTTTTTTCTTTTTTGGTTCTATTTCAAATAAAAGGCTAGGCTTTGCGGTTGTTTTGAACACACTGCAACTTGTACGAAATAGCCCGAAGCCTCTTATTAAAGCAATATTCACTCTCTACCAAACTGCTGCTTGTTGTGATGTGAGCTTCGCCAAGTGCACTGCTACCATAGGGCGCTTGCATGGTAAGTGCTAGGTTGCAAATCAAAGCAAAAAATTGGGCAGTAGTTGGCTTTTATCTCTCAAAACTTGTAAGGAGCGTGAAATCCTCACATCTTGAATCACTTATGCAGTTTGTCCTTTCCAGCAGCTCTCCATTTTATCACATACATGCATTTTATCACATTGATGCAATTTCTTCCCATTTTTGAACATCGGCTGTTTTTCATTCCTTGGGTGTGAAAATCAATTCAGACCCCTGACATCTGTCAAACGCAAATACATGCTTTGACTTACGGCCAGCCACGCGTATCCTTAGAGAGTGATCTCTTCTTGCATTATGAATGTTTTTTATTTCACTATGTTAAGGATTGGCAGATTTGATCATTTTTTTCCAGTCTCTTGTTTGTTTTCGAGCCTTGGCCCAACACTTTTTTATTTTCCCAGCAGACATTACCTCTGATTTCATCTGAATATTTCAACGCAACGTTCACATAAATTGCTAGTGCAGTAAAAAATGTCAATAATGTTGAAACATTTGCAGTTCACTTCTCACACGTTTGGTCAACATTGACTCGATTTTGAATACCCCTGTTTACGTCAATGATTGACCAAACACAGTAATCCCTCGGATATCACGGATTCAACTATTGCAGCTTCACAACATCGCATATTTTTTTCTGGGGTAATTTTTTTAAATTACATTTTTTAAGTACCGTATTTTCACGACTATATGGCGCACTTAAAAGTCTTAAATTTTCCCCAAAATAGACAGTGCGCCTTATAATCCAGTGCGTCTTACATGTGGAAAAAACAGAAAACCAAAAATGAAAAACCACCACTGTCGGGTATTAAAAAAACACAAACGCCTGAAATGAAACAATACTGTTAAATATGCAGACGCTATCTTAGTTTACAAAATCTTCCATCATATAGCTACTCCCCCACTGCAAGATTTTGTACAAAAAAAATCCAAAACATCAACAATGGCTGGCTCTAGAGGTGACTGTGTAGTGAGTGCTTCATACCTGGAAGTCAATAACAATTACCTTATTTTCACGACTATAGGGCGCACTTAAAAGTCTTAAATTTTCTCCAAAATAGACAGTGCGCCTTATAATACAGTGCACCTTATAATACCGTGCGCCTTATATATGGAAAAATGTCATTCATTGAGGGTGCGCCTCATAATGCGGTGCGCCTTATAGTCGTGAAAATACAGTAAGTTCATACAAATGTGAAAATACATGCTGAAAATGACAAGCGGAAGTCACTCCCATGTCCTCTGCTTGCATTTAGGACTCAGCACTGAAGTAAAAAAAATAAATAAATAAATTAGGGGTGAACCTACTTTAGGGTTTTTTCCTTTATTTCGCCAATGTCTGGTCTACATTAACCCAGATAATCGAGGGATTACTGTACATGTGACAGTGCTTTGAATGTTATTTTTCCCCCTGAAATGAAAAAAAACAGCCTTGACTTGTGTTAACACTGTACGCAAAACTTCTCTATAAAAAAGAACTACAGGTTGTGGCTTAGTGCAATGCACCAAATTCAGGAAAGCAACTCCTGACGTGATTGTGAGACTTTATTAGTGGATACAATAAATATCCCAAAAAAATTATACCACATAATTCAATATGGTAGCAAGTGCTGTCATTTCTTGCCTTGTGAAATTCCAGGATGTTGCTGTCAAATATAAGCAACTAATTGGCTTACTTGCTCCATGATTTCTTCTAGCACACTCTGCGGAGGTTCTGTATGAAATCGCTTCCCCGCTGATGTGTAAGAATCTAATGAAAGGTCACGATCTACCTTTGTATGTCTACTTGTTCAGGCCAACCTTCCCACCACAAAACTACAACAGCTGTCAAGATGGATGAAATTGTAATTCTAAGCAAGTCCATTCTTGAAATTACATTTCAGTTTCTTAACACCTCCGTTTAGTTAATACATATCGTAGAAACTTCAACCTTAATCAGTCACACACCACGTCGTAATAAGTCTGACCTTTACAAAATGTGGAAAACACTTTAGCTTTGTTTGTTTTCTTAAAGCTATGATTTAAAAACGTTTAGTTCCAAGGGGTTTCAATTCATGGTTTATATTTAGAGTGACTGTCATAGTCAAATCGTGACAGCAAGGCTAGTTACATTAGGTAGCATGTGTATTAAATCATGTTTTATGTTTAAACTCCATTCTTTCTTTCTGTTTTTCGCCCATAATCAATTATTTGTCAGGATGCGTTCTAAAAAAATTTTTTTGAAAGGAAAAACAACAAAGAAAGAGGAAAGGAAGATAAAAAACAACAATCACAGCGACGATAATAGAATGCTGGAAAATAGTATGAGTGGCTCATTTTTCATCCCATCAGAGCTGTAAAAAAACAGAACTAAAATTAAAAAACAATTCTTAAAGGGATGCTCGTGTGAGCCTTAAATGTTTTTTTCTCACTAAAGTGATCTCAATGAGAATCACAACACTTTTGTCACCTCATTATTCTATCATCCGTTCTCTTCTAATCTCCTCTAATGAATTGCTCATTAATCATTGTCTTTATCCAGCAGCCTACATTTGGAGAACAGAGTGCACACCACATCTTAAAACTCTAGCCTGATGAAAAGAATAATCAAAAAAACAACCCTCTCGTGATAAAATTAAAAAAAAAACTATGAACTGCTTGCTCTTCCTCCCATAAAACTAATTTTTCAATGCAGGATTCTTGTCACAGTAGATAAATCACAGAATTATTATTATTTTTTTTTTTACACATGCTGTTTTTTTCCCCTCTAAACTAAGTGTATTTCTAACGCTTGTTCGCGCAAATGTATACAAAATCAATAACTAGAGAAAGGAGGGATGTAAGCCACAACATGTAACATTTTAGTCTACTTTGTTCACTTTACCAGGAACGGATCATATTTTCCAGCTATAATGTTTTTTTTGGAGATGGGCAGAATTCAATGAAATGGGAGTGAATATAGCATTTGATGCTTCTCGATCGTTACAATGACGTAATACCTTTGGAATGAATGTAACGTAGGGTGTGATTATATAAGGAAGTGTTTTGTTAAAGTTGTGATGAAGCGTCTTTGAGTCTTTGTATTGATATTCTTAGGTTTTCCATGTAATGGTAACAAAAACCTATTTGGGTGTTTACAACGAGAGGTTGTTACTGCAGCATTCTTGAAAGACAATCTGTTTCCGAGAAGATTAGGAAAAAAGAACAGTGATACCTTTCGATTTTGCTTCCCCTTCAAGAAAATAACATATCTATCTATTCTTTCTCACCCTGACCATTATTGTCCACGTCAATAAATGAGACTCTGCCCCCTTTTCCTGTTTCAACACCTAATTTTTTCCGTCAAGCTTCTCTTCAATCCTCGATTGAGCAGCCAAAACACAACACTGTTCTTTCCTCCCAGGCCAACCTTCTTAAATTGGGGCTGCATGACCTTGTTAGCCTGCAGTCGAAAGTAGATGTTCTCCTTTAGGATGATGATTACACTTGTGGGAAATCTGAGAAACAAGTTTAGAAAATGTCTGCCTATCAGCACTGGACTTCCCTGCTGAATCTGCTACCCCGCACTGTAAAGGACCTCTTAAAATCTATATGTTGATTATCATAGATCAAGATTTAGGCAGACAAGTATACTTGTTATTTTAAAGCATTTTATTCACCAAGGGTGCTTGGAATACCGTATTTTCTCACATATAAACTGCCCCTTAAAATGGCCATATTCAGTGTTCTAATAGGGTGTGCAAATGTCTTACTTTGAGGGGAAAATCTTTAAAATTGATCACACGTGGTATTTCTGAGATACTGTATGAATCCAAAGGCTGGATTGCACATTCCGCTAGGGTGTTGCCTGCACGTAGATGAATTCAAATCCCAGGTTTGTTCTGTTGAATACCTTAAGTATAATGATAAAGGTAACATAGTAAGCATAATCGACCAGAGGCGGTCAATCAGGCTTTTTTAATGTATTTTTGTGACTATTTTCATCGTATGCTTTTTTTGTGTGGGAAAATCTCGTAGAATTACGTAGACAAATATTTTTGTAACTATTTTTTGTAAATCTGCAATACTAAAAATATATTTTTGTACTCCCGTGATTGAGTAAGATTCCAAATTCCGAAAAAGAACCACTAAAAATGAACCAATTGAAAGAACCATTCATGAATTCTACGACGCAGACGGGGCGCAGACACTTACAGAATCCTAGCAATGTAAGAGTTCTGTTGATCGTCGATGCGATACCGTAGTGACGCAGCAGAGGGTGCCGACAATCTCGCGACATTCGTCATCTAGTGACCATCCAATCATGAATTTTACGACAACAAGACGGACGCAGACACTTACAGAATCCTGCCTATCAACGACCTCCGGTCTAATAAAATACAGCATAACACCCATCTGATCTGTTTTCCATATCTCCTTTTTCTACCACACCTGAATCCAATGATTAACTCATCAGCAAGCTGTCCAGAAGCCTGATACTGATCTCGATTATTTGATTCAGGTCTGTAGTGGAGGGAGATATGGAAAACAGACTGGATAGCGACTCTCGAAGACTTTTCTCTGGGTACTCCAGTTTCCCAAAAATATGCAGGATAGGCTGCTAGAATTCCAGATTTCCCCTAGGTATGAGTCTGGGCATGGTTGTCTGTGTCCTTGTGCCCTGCGATTGGCTGACCGGCAATACCGGGCGTCCCCCACATAGTTTGCTGCGATAGGCTCCAGCATCCCCTCCGACACTTATGAGGATAAGTGGTATGGAAAAAGAATGAATTAATATTCGGCATATTTGACTCGGAATATTACAATGAATGGCTTCTTGGCAGGTAATTTCTCGTGGCATGCCTCAGCATTGCTTATAGCACATTAGTTGGGAAACACTTTTCTAATCCAACCTAAACATTATCCTTAACCAATAGGCGTGGCTAGCTTGACCTGAACATTAAAATCAAATAAACTGCAAACCCACCCTAGAAATGGGCATTGCTTTTGAGAAAAATTGACACATAGCTCTTTTTAGGTCGTTCACGTTTGTGATTGCTGTCGGTTTTTTTCTCTCCTAAAGACATCTCATTTTTCACACATCTCATAGATTGGATTTATCCTGCAGTAAGTAAAGTGTGATTCTCGATGCAGGTGGTGGTGAAAACTCGCACCGAGTACCAGACGGAGAAGAAGAAGGTGAAGATTCCCAAAGTGGAGGAGTTCACCATCAGCTTTACCGACGGCGTGTCTGAGAGACTTAAGGTGAGACGACCGTGAAATTTCCAAAATCCTATTAGTCATGAGATTAAAGTAATTACAGGAATTGAGCTGAGTCATTCGTTCCAAAAGAACACGGGTCATGAATCCATTGTAAAGAAAATGATGTCAAATGGGACTATTACCAAATGTGGTAACACATGCATCATCAAACCTTTGTTGCTGAGTGGACGAAAATAAGCGCTGCCACGTGTGCAAATCGTATAATTCCCGTCCTGCAATATGGTTCATTCTCTTTCATTGTTGTTGGATTAGACCAATGAGAAGGAAGTCAGGTTGTCATGACAGCAAAGTCAAGCTGCTTCCATGGCAACCTGCCATGAGAGCCGATGGGAAGAGATAATGCGAGGTGTTTGCACAGCAACACAGGGAGTGGATGTCAAATGAAAATAAAAGTCTCTTGGGCACGATTTATTTTCATTTATTTCATTACTAGATTTAAAGAATTTATGGAAGTCTTACATTAAATTTGATTTTATATTGTGAAAACAAAACAAGACATTCTCTATATACCGTATATTACTTCAGACTGGTCTACCTGTGTAAAATTGACAAACAAAACAAAAGAAAATTAAATATTGAGCCCATTAAAATATGAATAGTCAACCAATCTATATCATTTCTTATAACAGATTTCTTATAACATGTCAGTGCAAAATGTTACATGCTAACTAGAACTAATGGAGATCTCAAATTTATTACAAGGGACATACAAAAATGCTCTTTATGGGTGCGTTTACAGATTTTAGAGATCTTTAAATCTGATTGGAGGCCACCTCGTGGTATAGAGTTTCAATCAACTGGCTTTGGTGTGGACAGCCGTGGACTCGATTCCCGCTGGTGGTGGTATGATTATACGTGCAGATGGTCATTTGTCTCTCTGTGTGCTATACGCCTGATTGGCGACCAGTCTTTCACTGAGACACTTGGGTTAAGAACTTGGGTCCAGAACCCCTCACAAACCCATGGAGTATGCGTGGTGTGGAAGATGAAAGAAACGACAAAATCTGATTGGCTCAAGAATTTTATTGCATATACAGTGTTCCCTCGCTACTTTGCGCTTCAGCTATCGCGGACTCAGAGCTTCGCAGATTTTTTTCAGGAAAAAAAAATAAAGATATTAAATTAAAATTATAAATTACATCATTTTACAAGAGGTGGAAACTAAATATTCAATAAGAATTAGTAATTGCATCAAAGAAATGGTCAATAACATGGTGAGAGTTCAGGAATCGCATTGATGACGTCATGGCTGTTTACAGGCGCAACTTCACCGCCCCAAAAAAAACAATGTTCACAACTCCCAATAACGATGTTTCTTACGTGCAAAAAAACTGCAGAAGATCCTCCATCCGAACTACTATGATGTTTTTGCTTGGTGGTGCTTTTGTGCACGTGTTACACATTTCTTTAAGCATTTTTGAAGGGGCACCCCTACTTCGCGGAAATGCACTTATTGCGGGGGGTCCCGTCCCCATTAACAGCAATAACTGAGGGAACACTGTATACAAAGCAGTAAAACATACGCACGAGTAATGCACACACAGAAGCAATGTTGCTAAACTGAATAATTCCCCCGATCCTTTATCAAGGTTATTGTTGAACAAAAACTGTGTAAGACCTTACTTTATGCATCTCTTGATGGGAATAATATTGAATGAAATATTGCTATCCGTCCTTGAACATAGCCCATAGTGGTTATCAGACTTTTCCAGAAATGTTGCAGTCGGCTTAACAGAGCACGCGCTACGCTGCCTTCAGCTTTTGTTAAGCACAAATGCAACTCAGTCGCTTTGATTCTGTGTGATGTCTTTTGCTTTTTGGGGGGCTCAAGTGAACCGCCGGCTTGGCTTCAACTGACGAGCTGATTCTGCGCGAGCACATAAACGAGATATTTACACATCTCCTTTCTCCTCTAAGCTTAGCAGTTTGTGTTGATGGTTGGAGAAGCCCAATCGCTCTCTAATGCACCCTCGCTCATCCATCCCCTGCTTCTTCTCTCACCTTGCACAACACATTCCTCTTTTCTTTTCACACTTTGATTTGTCTCGCTCCACCCTCTTCATCTGCGCTGTGTACTGCAGGAATATGGCAACGCATGCAGTCATAAGGGTGTCAAAAAAGAGCCATAGGAGAAATGTAAAAACCGCCATTCCTGTTCATCGTACAAAAAGGAAATATAGTTTTGTTGTGTGACCTCCAGTCAAGCCAGCCACTAGGGTTCAATTGTCCATAGCTCTCTACCGCCATCCTCTGTCAGCTGCTTCCAACTCACCCCAACCCTTCTGTGTCGTTTCAATCAGACCTGGATTGAGGAACCTTTTAGATGGAAAGAGCCATAATTAATTCACATTTTTTAAATGTTAATCCTTTAGAGCCATGCTCCGAATTTAAAAATCAATATACATGAAAATGTGTTCCTTTTTTAGCCACTTCACCATTTTTAAAGTACAAAAAGTCTCTGAATTCTTTTGACAACATTGTTACGTTGTTGCTAATCAATGAGTATCAATCAAAATATCAATGCAGAAGAGTTAAATGAAAAATAGGTAGAGTCAATGCCATAATACCAGCGCTTTGTCACAAGCAGCATTGTTTACCTCACAGGTCTGCTTTGCTTTACCTGTTTGTTACAACAACTATCAAAGAGTCTTATTTTAAATGATCTAAAAAAGAGGCTATTATACATAGTATGGCTAAAAAGAATGACTGGCGACCAGTCTAAAGTGTAGTCTGCGTTTCGCCTGAAGTCAACAGCATTTTCAGCCATTTATTTATTAAGATACAAGATCAAAAGACAATTGTTGCACTTTAAAAAAATGCAAAATGGGTGTTTAACAAATAAAAGATTGAGTTGACACACTTAAAGAAGAAATTCAATCACTCATCTATTAGGATATCAATTCTCTACATTGCATGGTTTGGACAAACATAGCGAGAGAATCTTAATATACACACACGCCCATAAATCACGCTTCATAAGGATTATAGACAAGAGTTTCATACCATGAGCGTAATCACTGAATAAATCTAACACTTCTATCATTGTATTGGGAAAAATAACTGTCATTTTCTACAAATGTTCTTCTGGCCCTAATCATAATGATCTAACTTATAGATACATTGCCTTGGGATGAACAACCATGGGGAATTATAATAAAAATAATTTAGAACTGAGACAGATAATACTCAACAGTACTCAGGTAAATTGCACATTCCAGATGCCAAAACTAGAACACAAATGACCACGTCATGAACCCAAAAGGACGACAACGAAGGCCTTCATGTTCATATTTTAAAGTTCAGAGGGAGTCAACTTAACGCGGCTTGACTTGAATATGTCTATGAACCCTACGATACATACACACAACAATTTAAAGACTCTAAACTGGGATGTCTTAGCAAAGTACTTAGACTCTTTTCCATCACTATTTTTACCCACTTCAATTTTCTTTTTACCCCCTTTCTTGTACTGGGTGCCATGTCAAGTCGAGCCAGCATTCAGTGGCCAGCGCTTACTGGCACATAATCACACGCGCATCATATTGTTAAAAAACTGGCTGCTGATTAAGTGAAGTGGCCAGATTTGATGGCAAGATACTAAAGGCTGAGCAGGGCACACATAAGTACTACATCACTGCACAACTTTCAATCTACAGTTGTAGATTTAAGAAGTCAATGTTCATATCTCAAATCTCAAATATTTATATGCTGCTTAATTTTTTTATCAGGGGTAAACAATAACCCATTGCTCTAAATTCATATATGAAATAGGATATGATTGACTATACCGGGTTAAAATCATTTTTGAGTTGATTGGATTTTTAATGCACATTTAGATATAGGGGTAAACAATAACCCAATGCTCTAAATTCATATATGAAATAGGATATGATTGACTATACTGGGTTAAAATCATTTTTGAGTTGATTAGATTTTTAATGCACATTTAGATATTTTGCCTTAATCTCATGATTTTGTATGAATTCCCATTCGGCTTCTCACTAAACCAAACTGAAGTCAGCGGGTCACGCTGACTTCAGTTTGGTTTAGTCTTCATGGGCAGTAAAGTGGAATATTATAATGAAGATACATTAGCACAGTTGACATCCGTTAGGCACAAGCTTTGGTGGAGTCACTGCCACCCTGCTGGATTATTATAATCCACTTTTCAGCCTGTAATGTCACACAGCGTCTTTAATGATTCTAAACAGAGTGCCCTACCCCACAGAAAAACACATAAATCAAATGTTGCATTTCAAATAAAGTAGAGGCAAGAAAAAGACCAACTGTGACCTGTTCCCCGGTTTTTATTGGCCTGCAGCAAATTATGAATTTTTTTTTAAAGATTAACGGCCAATCGCAGGCCGACATAGGCCCACATGTCTACAGACAACCAGTCATGCTCACACTCACATTGCTGGGGGCAATTTAGAGTGTCCAACCAGCATGTTTTTGGAATGTGGTAGGAAACCGGACTTCCCGGGGAAAGGGGAAACTTCACACAGGTGGATTGATCTGGATTCGAACCCAGGGCCCCAGAACTGTGAGGCCGATGCGCTAAACGTTCACCTTGTGGGTCAAAAACCTGACAAAAAACTGTGGGAAATTGTGGAGAATTTTAGCATTTGGTTTGACACAAACATTGAGCTATTATTATAACATTTTACACTATTCTTAAACCTCAAGATTTTTTTGTTGCTTGTGGCCATTAACTCATTTAGTGCACAGTGGACACAAAATGCATTTCACTGGGGAATATTAAAGGAATCATGTTTCATTGCCATTGACATCAATAGATGTCCAATGTAATTTGCCCCTCTCAAAATATATTAGACATCTCTCACTCTCAATAGCAGCCATTAATTAGGTCAATAATTCAAAATTAATGCATTTTAAAAACCCAATTTTTTGTTCCTTAATTTCGTTCCTTGCATCCGTTTTAATTTATTTATTAATTTTATGCCACCAAATTGATAAAACAAGTACATGTCACCATCTTCAAAATAACTAAATGTGTCCCTGGCTTTTTTTTTTTTTTGAGTACACGTTTGATCATATTTGATGACTTGAGTGCACTTTGAGTGACCTTTCTATATAATTATGGTGTCTGGAGAGAAATCACCTCGACACGCCCGCACACACACACACACACACAGCGTGAGCATAAAGGTCACCCGACGCTTTCCACAAAGCCCCAAAGCATTTTGATTGAAACATTAGCACCTTAGCCGAATTGAAATGAGCCAAAGAGTTGCTTCTCGGTGCATGTCGTCAGAGTATCAACTAGCGTCATTGGCTGTAGTTGCGGCACGACCGTCTCCATGTCAACCAAATTGTCCATGTTTGAGAGATGCCACATATGGTCCGTATCCGGGAGCAAATCTAAATTACGTTTGGGAGAGAAAGGAAGAACATTTGTGATGAGATCTGCGGGGGGAATTAATAATGTTACTTAGAAAATGGGAGGCTTTTACAGTCTTTCTCCTTGGTAAGCGTTTACAAAAAAATGATCCTGTTGTAATTTGTGGAGAGACACCCACTGTATATTTCTGAGAACTAAATATTGGATTTTACTGTTTTATCATCATGTCATGACTATGAAAAAATGTTTTTCCTCCATCATGTACCGTATTTTCACGACTATAAGGCGCACTTAAAAGTCTTAAATTTTCTCCATAATACACAGTGCGCCTTATAATCCAGTGTGCCATATATATGGAAAATACAAAAAACCAAAAACGAAAAACCACCACTCTCGGATATTAAAAAAACACAAACGTCTGAACTGAAACAATACTGTTAAATATGCAGATGCCATCTTAGTTTACAACATCTTCCATCATATAGCTCCTCCCCCACTGCAAGATTTTATTCCAAAAAATCTCAAAACATCAACAATTGCTGGCTCTAGAGGTGACTGTGTAGTGAGTGCTTCACACCTGGAAGTCAATAGCAATTACCGTATTTTCACGACTATAAGGCGCACTTCAAAGTCTTAAATTTTCTCCAAAATAGACAGTGCGCCTTATAATACAGTGTGCCCTATATATGGAAAAAATGTCATTCATTGAGGTTGCGCCTTATAATGCGGTGCGCCTTATAGTCGTGAAAATACGGTAATCTTTAATTTATTATGCGTTTGTTAACCCCAATTCCAATGTTTTTCTTTTAGTTTGCCACAAAAAGACATTTTAAACTAGTCGCCAGCAAACTGGGTTTTTTTGTATTGCACTTTTTAAACACTAATACTTCAATTAGTTGTCAAATGGGGGCCACAAAATATTATTCTGAGGGCTGTAACGAGCAACTGGCCCTGAAATTTGAAACCTCTGTCCTATATTAATTAATTCATCTTCTGTATGTATCCTCACAAAAGTCACATGGCTGCTGGAGCATTTCCCAATGAATTGACTGAAAACATAATTCATGCATAAAAGCTTTAATAATTCTGCTGGTGCTATATTGTAAATTGATGAGTTCATCTATAATCCTTATAAAGCGTGATTTATGAGTGTGTGTTTGTGTATGTTAAGATTCTCTCGCTACGTTTGTCCAAAATGTGCAATGTAGAGGGTTGAAATTTTTTATGGTGTCCAGAAATAGCTCTCGGATTCTAATAGACGAGTGACAGAATTTCTTCACCTTCTCTCAGTGTGTGAACTCAATCATTTATTTGTTAAACACCCATTTTTCAAAAGATATCTTTTTAATTAGCGCAACAATTGTCTTTTGTTTCTAAACAAGAAGGCTAAGCCGGGCCCCCTGCTTGCTGTAATGAAAAGTTGCTTGTGGTAATTAAAAATTGTTTTTGCATGATGCGTTTGCTGTTACATAGATACTCCACATTACATTTTCTTCTCATTTCCACAATTTGCACCCTTTTAGAACCAAAATCGGTTGACAGGATAGTTTTGTGACAAACAGCTTGAAAGGGGCTCCAGTCTCACCTTGATATTATCCAGCACTGGATTTGTACTATAAAGTTAACACCCCCCAACAAAATCCCCACCTGCTGATCTTTAAAGAGTGATGGGGTCTTTGCGGGGATTTTTTGGAGGGCGGTAGCTCGGCCCCCTACATGGCCAGTCAATTCCTGGTGGAAAATGAGTGGGTATTGGCTTTCATCAGGACTGACAGCTGAGGACGCAGGAAGGTTAGAAAGCACGTGACTATTTATCAATGGAAAAAAAGCTGCATTGTTTAGTACACCTGCACAGTCCAAGATAAAAGCGAAAGTAACAACCATCTCATCTCATTTTCTGAAACGCTTTATCATCATTAGGGTCGCTGGGGGCGGGGGGTGGATTAGTGCTGGAGCCTATCCCAACTAACTCCGGGCAAGAGGCGGGGGGCACTGTAACGGTGGCCAGCCGATCGCGGGGCACAAGGAGACGGACCACTATGCACACTCACACTCATACCTAGGGGCAACTTAGAGTGTGCAATCAGCCTACCATGCATGTTTTGGGAATTTGGGAGGAAACCGTAGTACCCGGAGGAAACCCATGCAGGCCCGGGAGAACATGCAAACTCCACACAGTGACCTGGATTTGAAATACTACTATAACTGACTTTAAAATGATAGTAAACAATATTTTGGAAACAAATCATGAGATTATATGAGATCATTGCAAGTTGACATTTAGCACATATTTAATAGAGTTGTCCAGTCAAATCATCATATCCATGGGGGTAAAAGTATGTTAGTTTAGTTTTTGATATCCGAAAAGCCTTTGATTTGAACCTGAATATTTTTTTTATATCCACTAGAAATGAATTTCAGCAAATGTAAATGTGTTGTTGCATGCTCTTTTGAAAACATAAATGGCTGAACAAAGATTGAGTATATAAAAAAAGCGAAACTCAAGCCAAATGCCAAAGAAAAAGTTAAAACCCATTGTTTGATACAGAGACTCACAAAATTTGTGTTTAAAGTCCGAAGAGTGAAGTAGAATGGTGGCCGCGTGCGAGCATCAGTTGGCATAACACTGAGGGACTTTGAGCATGTGCTGCGTGCCTAATTATTATGACAAGATTGTTGGAGCAGCCAATCAGAACGTCCAAACATGGGAGCGTGGGAGGCAGGAAATTACAATTTATCGGAATGGCAACTTTAGTTTATTTATTTTCTAAGACAGATGTGTGCACACTGATGTAATGACACACGTACACAATTATGACACAACACACATACAGCTGTCATACGTTGGCAGATAGTATGGGTTTTAAGCACAGATAGCCTTCCATGCCTCATTTTCATAATTCAAATTTAAATGCAATTTCACAGGCGTCCAATCAAAGTGTCAAGATGACAGGAAACCCTTTTTTATGTTAATCTCCACAACAACATGTCCAGTCTGCCAGACAATTGCAAAAAGCACACATTTGTTTGAATAAGTCTATTGTCAAATGTGTATACTATACATAATGTATTATTATACTACTGTTCTTTTGATACAGAAGTATAAACAACATTACTTTGTTCAAAAGGGATTGTGATGCTTTATAATTAGTATTAAGTGAATATATTGCATTTATATTTCCGTGATATTTAACTTTGGGGGAATATTTTTAAAACAAGCATTTAAAACAGATATAAGTCCAATAACTGATCAGTGTATTTTAAAATGTATACAAGACTAATACTTTTCCATTAGAGTAGTTTGGTTAGGAACAACTATGTATTTATTTTACAAAATAGTGAAAGTCTTACTACATATTGGCACAAAAATCTATTTAATATATTTAAAATAATTTTTATAATATCAATAAAACATGATAATAATAGTTTTTAATCAAACCATTAAAAATAAAAGGTAAAAAGGTTCAAATGTCCCCTAAATAAGTTTTTAGTCCTTTTCGGTATGATTGAGTGTTCTAAAAGTTCAAATGTGTTCAATATATCCATTATGAACGATCAAGTCGTTTCATACTATATTAAAATTCACATAATGTATTCCATTAAATGTAATAACTTGAGATAATGTATAATGTTTTTTTGAATGACCTAAAATAGGTAAAAATCCTTTCAATAAATTCAACATTAAAAAAGGGATGGAATCTTTGGTAATATTCCAACTGTAAACTAGAAAGATTTCACGACCACTTACCTTCAATTGTGGTGGGCAAACTGGTCCTCAAGGGTCACAGTGGGTGAAAGTTTTAATCTAACTGGTCTAGTACGGACAATTTAACCATTGTAGTTTCTGCAGAATCAAGAAGCACCTGACTGCAATCCCATGATTGCACTTGCAGAACACCGGATTGGTGGAAAGGTGTTCTCTTGACGGATTGGGATACAAACCCTCACCCACTGTGGCTCTGTGGAATAGTTTTCCCACTCATGCTCTTCTAGAAAATAAAACACACCACTGTTGTTGACCTGAGTGGTATTTGCGCTTCCTGCAGGTCACCATCCTGATTATCTTGGCCTTAGCCTTCCTTGCCTGCATTGTGTTCCTGGTGGTTTACAAAGCCTTCACCTATGACCACGCCTGCCCAGATGGATTCCTCTACAAGGTACAAGAAATACTAATAATAAACATTTACATTCATATATAGTCTCTTTCAGGTGACCGTGCGGAATCGGAATACATTATGTAGATAAAATTAGTACTTTTTTACAAAATGGTTGTGGCAACTCCTCTTAGGCCAGGGTGCTCACTATTTTTGCTCCAAGATCTACATTTCAAGGAATCAATCTTTTGGGGGTATTCACTCGGCACTGAGTTTGGAGGGAGGGCAGCTAAGATGTGCCTCCTTACCAACAAAGGGTGCTGAATTGAAGCATAGTTGCGGTTAGTAAATTTATCTGTTCAACATAAAAAAAACGCCTAACAAGTCCCGCCTGACTTTGGTGTGGGCAGTCTGGGTTTGATTCCTATTCGGTGGCAGTGTGAGTGGTTTTCTGTCTCTCTGTGTTCCCTACAACTGACTGGTGACCAGTCTAACTTGTAGTCTGCCTTTTGCCTGAAGACAGTTGGGTTAGGCTCCAGCAATCCCCGCAACCCTTTCGAGGATGGACGGTATGGAAGATGAATGAGTCATGCATGTTCAAAATGTGAGAGAACAGAGATACCTTGCTACTTTGTGCTCCGGTTATCGCTGCATCCTCATATGGCAATTTTTTGGGGATATATTATTTAATTTTTTATCTCTTTATTCATTCATTCATTCATTTTCCATCCCGCCTATCCTCAAAAGAGTTGCAGGGGTTGCTGGAGCCTAACCCAGCTGTCTTCGGGCGAAAGGTAGACTACAACCTAGACTGGTTGCCAGTAAGGCACACAGAGAGACAAATGACCATCCGCACTCCCAATCATACCATTGCCTGCGGGAATCGAGTCCACGTCTGCCCGCAACGAAGTCAGGCGAGTGAACCTCTACACCATGAGGCGGCTTATTTTTTTATTCTTTTATTTTTGTATTTTTTTTATTATCATTTTAATTAATTCAGGAAAAATTGAAAATTTACGTTGAAACTTGTAACCAGAAGCCACTCTTGCTACTAGGACTCATCAGTGAAGAAAAAATGTATATTAATGTAGTATATATACATTTTCTTTTTTTTAACAGGGGTGACCCTACTTCACGGATTTTCACTTTTCGTGGGGGGTCCGACCCCCCATTAACCGTGATAATCGAGGTATTGCGGTGGGCACATTGCGACATCGCAGTACAAACAAGACATTATTTAGGCCCAAACGAAACTAACAGTCTAAAATCTAGATCAAATCTTACTCTCAGGCAATCTACCAATTGTGATCGACTGGTAGATCGACATATTTAGCACCCCTGACTTAAACAAATGTCATCATTGATATCCAACATGGCTTCTAATACAGTATTTATAGTGTATAATCTTTTTCTCACTGCAAAAAAATGATACTACTATGGACTTATAGGCCAAAAAAAGGAATAGATTGTAATTTAGGAAAAAAATGGTGGGTCATTAGCATTCTACTCCTTTGGACACTTGTTGTTCTATTGTGCAAAGTTTTTGGGTCACCTTGATGTTCAGACACTGAAAGCTGGAATCTAAAAGCTATTTTGAAGCCTCTCCTCTAACTCTTATTGCATGTTTCTCAGGTATCATTATCTGCTCTTGGGTATCAAACTGACAAATGTGCACCCACCCAGAAATACCCGTACTCATAAGTTATCAATGTATAGTTCCACATTATAGCCGAATTTTACCGTAAGATAGATATGACCCATTCTCCTTCATTTTGTTAAAGAGACAATTCAGCCAAAAGAGTTCAATTTTCACTAACAAGTTCACTTCACCTATATTTCCTTCAGAAAAATAAACCTAGGATTTTTTTCCTGTTTATTATCATCAATATATTTTGGGAGCCGAGAAAATACATATCCACTGCTTCTTGGCTGTTCACGGTGAGGACATACTAGGCTCAAAGTGACAGAAATTTTTCTGATTAATCTGGTGACAATGGTGGCCAAATCTCTGTGAACAGACTGGTTGTATTTTTTTTCTCAACTCGCGAATAATACGACTAAGAGAATTTGGAAAATCTCAATATGATGAGAAACAAGTCATACATTGTAACATTATGAGTAAAAACTGTGATATTAAGAGATTAAAATCAGAATATTACACAAATTAAGTCATTCATTGTAATACTACGGGATTAAAGTCGTTTTATTGCTTGTTTTTTATTACATGTTTTATATACATATCGTTTCATTTCATAGGCTGAGACCTTTAACGACATATCAGAAAATTCCCACTTTTATAGCATAAAATTAAAGAAAAGATGAGGTTAATGTCCTTACATTTCTCATTTTTACATTAAATTTACCGGAAGGTGTTTTGGGATAGGCGGACTTAGAACTCTTGGTCGGTCTGAACATCAAACAGAATTTGGCAATGGTCTGAGTGTGTGAGAACACAGTTTTTCCACATCTGTTTTGTAAGACAGAAGCTCGAATTTTGGTTGTGGATAGTCTGTAAGCAAAGTGTACATTTTGTTTTGGTCACAGCACAAGCGCTGCATTCCAGCCTCGCTGGAGGCCTACTACGCCGCACAAGACGCCAACGCCAGGGGCCGCTTCTACACAGTGATTAGCCACTACAGCATGGCCAAGCAGACCACCTCGCACTCCGTATCCCCCTGGCTGCCCGGGGGGGCCGTGGGGAAGCCGCACGATGGCAAGCCCCCACACGGCGGCGATGATGCCCACTGAGTTGCACAAACGCCATGAATACATCTGAGTGTGCCAGTAGGGCCTTTTAGAGTGCATGCAGACATCAATTACCAGTCATTTTCTGATTTGTTCTGCCCGTTTTCTCTTACGGAGCGCCAATTTTCCTACTCATCTGAAAACACAAACATTTGGCTCATTTCTTATTCATTTGCATATTTATTTTTGACAGTAGTTTGTGGTTTTGCATGGGACTCAGTCAACCGACTCAGTGTTATATAGTACTGTCTACTATTTGTTTATACATTATTATGTGTCAAAAGTCACATATACATCGAATGGGCCAAAAGTCGATACAGTGGTACCTTGAGATATAAGGGAGCCAATTTTGTAGTGTTTCATAAAGCAAATTTTAAGGTTAACTCTGACATCAATCAAAGAAAATTGCATATTCTATATCAAATAACCAAAACCAAAGCTCAGCCTTTCTGTCTATTGGCTGAATGCTCATCAGGCAAAACTCCATTCATATTCAATAGCCACAGTTTTAGAAAGACACATAATTTGAATACAATGGAGCAATACTAAATTTAGGCAGTTTAAATACTGTAATAGTCAGAGATAAATTCTTGATCCTTTGCAAAAACAATTACCATTACAGCATATTTGAGTCACAGTTGTAGTATTAGATATATTTTTTAGTCAGACTTGTTCTAAAGAAATGTTTTTGTGGGCATTTCACTGCATTTGCATTCATTTTAATGTGGGAAAAAAAGATTTGAGATGATGTTGAATGAATGAATCACACCTGTATCTCAAGGGACCACTGTAAAAAATGATTTGTTTGTACTGTTTGTTTGTCAGTAGTGCAATTTACTAGCTAATTTTTTTACATCATCTTTGCTAGCATAAGTTTGTTTCCCTCTATTGCCTTTTTTTCATATTTCTTTATATCTTATCTTTTCTTTCCTGCCCTCTCTCCAACCCCCATTGTTTCTTGTCATTTTTGCCCTCTGCTTTATTCATTTTCCACTCGTTAAGTCCTTCCTGTTTCATCCCTTTTTTTAATTTTAGAACTGATTTTCATTTCTACATCTTACTCCTGTGTCAACCCCGATCGAAAATTATAAGTTGCCTAAGAAACTGTGTACGTAATTTTTGTCGTATATTTATTGATGACGGAGTCTACTGCCTCAGCTGTGTACCCTCAGACCCTTCCACCCCAACCCTCCCAACAAAAGATGAAAAAATGTGCTCTCTGGTGTTGTTGTTTGACAAGTGGGACACTTGCTCATGTATATAGTAACGTGTTGCTTTTTTAAAATTTGGAATCACATTCTTTGCAGACGTTTGTAGGAGTTTTAAATTGTATGACTTTTTTTGAAACTTTTTGCCGTAGCCCCAAGTCAAATGCCACTTACGGGATTAAAACTGGAGATACGTATTTGAAGGAGGTGTTTTTAACATGCAGTATAACTTAGACACTGTTTATCAGCTGTTGTTTCTGGCATTCAAATGAGATCAACCTATTGACTGCCTTTTTTGAGATTAGTGTTCACAACATCAACTGTGATAAACCAGGACTGTTGATTGCTGATGTTTTAGTGATCCAAAAATATATACATAAAAAGATGGTGACGTTCATTTCCAGATCAGTTTGATTTTGTCTATCATGTTCATTTATAAGTGCAGCTTTTTATTTTTGAAGGCATCCATTTGCAGTTAAGAGTGCTTTCTATAAGCTGTTGTATTGTTGTTAGTTGCTAGCGTATTGTAACTGTCCCTGTAATGATTCCTTGTGCATCCCAACAACCTTTCCTCTTTCTCTCAGTTCAAAATATCCCAATAAAAAGACGGAGAGACCCGTAACCAACATGTCTGTGTGATTGATGTGCTACCTCGTAAAGATAAAATAACAGTGTTCAATAAAATGTTCATCTACAGTACTTTTGATGACAAATTCACCAAATATAGTTGAATTTTATAATAAGATCTTAATGTGAGCCAACTGATGTTGTAGTCCAGGGGTGGGCAAACTTTTCGGCCCGGGGGCCACATTGACTTTGAAAATCTGACAGATGGGGCGGGACAGCACAAGATACAATACATATAAAAAACTGCATCTGCTAACAGTACATATAAAACATAAACTGAAAAAAGGACTAAAGTATTAATATACTCATCACTCATCATTAATGTAAAAAGTATAAAGTACATAGTAAAGTAAAAAAGGAATGTATTAAGAAATATTAAAATGTAATTTAAAAATGATAGAGGGGCTATAAAACACAAAAAAACATATACGAGTAGACAGAGCTACTGCCACTGGCTTCCGCGGGACGGCGCCATCTTGGAAAAAAAAACATTATTTGGCCAACGTTTTACTAAAACGTAGATTTACTAAAACTGCTTTGAATATTTTCTTCATTGAATATGAATCACCAGTGGGGTTATTGTAAAAAAAAAGAAAGTTTTTAGGAGAGTATGTACTTCCTTTTTTTTCCCTGTCATGAAAGCTGGCATGCGTGTGTGCATACATAAGCTTTGTATTAGTTTGGAGTTCGAGTTGGCTAGAAAAAGTGGGCCGTGAGGATAATCCCAGCATGATCAGATCTTGGTCATAGGATGCCAAGAAATATTGTGTATTTATGATGCACCCTGCTGGTGCAAAGATTAAGGTCATTTGAAAAATCCCAAATAAAACTACAGAAATAGCGCAAATCAGCGATGAATATTTTCTGAATAAAATCATCAGACTAATATGAGTAAAACGAGATGTAATTTTATGAAATTGAAGTAGTGATAGACAGAATACCAATTTCATTCATTCATTCTTTCATTTTCCTAACCGGTTTAGGGGTCTTGGCGTCTATCCCAGGACCCTCGTGCCACCGGGCCGCCGCTTTGCCTCCTTTATAATGTTTTTAGAAGAATACCTATTTGAAGAAGAAAAAAAATACTGTAAGTTTGTGGCCCCCCGGCCCCATCAATTCATGCATGATTTTTTTTCCCAAGTAGGTTCGACTTTGGACTGAGCTGCATTCTATACATATAACGTCCAAGGCGATTAATGATAGAAATCAGCCCTCGCGCTCGTATGGCTCAAATGTGTGTAATTATGGAAATGGAGGCTGTAATTAGGCTGATGCGATTATGAACTATTCCAGGCTTCTACTCAGTGGCTGTGCAGATGTTAACAGCTAAAACGATTCTATACTGGTAAATGATGAACTCTTTGGGTAGTATTAAAAGGGAGATTTAGTATTTACTTAGCAGGTGGAGGTGAATCAACATGTCTCATTAAGTCCATGATTCTTGTCGAGTTCCCACTAACAACGCCATATTCATGTCAGACAAAGCAATAAGCGAAGGCTGTGATCCTTTACCACTTTGCAGCCTCAAAAATCACGGCTGCACTACGTCACTGTGACAGGCTAAAGTGTGTGAGTTATTAATGATAGAGTGTGACATGCTAAAGTGTTTAAGTCTAAGTTGGAAAGACAAAAGGTTGTTTTGGGTTCTAGCGGGTCGTATTATATATATATATATGTATATATATATATATATATATATATATATATATATATATATATATATATATATATATATATATATATATATATATATATATATATATATATATATATATATATATATATATATATATATATATATATATATATATATATATATATACTCTTTTTTCCATTTAATTGTGCATTCTTTAGCTTGTATGAATTATACTCAGGTGCAAATTCTATATTATTTTCTATTTCATTGTGCATTCTTTGGACAGAGCAATTTATGGTCCAAAAATAACAGTATGAAATATAAGACATAGTCTTTTTGCATTTGCTTGTTCATATTGTATTAGTTTTTGTAAGTATAACAGCATTGGAGTCATCTTCATGGCTGACATGTCAGCATAAACACCCAACTGTCTGACTGAATAATCAATCTTAGTCTTGTGATTGGGTAGACATGTCAGCACAAATACTCAACTCGGCGACACTGATCAATTACTTTTTGCCCTGCAAATGACTAAAACGTATCTTTCCAAAGTCCTAGTGACAACTGTCACTGTTTTGCCTGTATTTAAGACACACTCACTGGTCATTCGACAAGAGTTGCAAAAACACCGCGCTGAACAGGACTCCACTGTTAGAGCTCTCACTCTCCACTTTGGAGTTCGGTAATAAACCTATTTCCTATCTAAATTGATCTCAATCTTTCTTAACCTGCTCCTGATGTTGTATTTTCAGATCTATCACCATATTTTTGCACAGTAGAGGAGAGGCCAAAGTCGTTAGTGATGATATCAGTGTCTTTTGGTTGCATCACTTTTGACTTGTTTGTATTTTATTGTCTTGTGTTACAGCCCATTGAGCACTTGATTTTGCCATGTTAAATTGATATGACAGACAAGTGAATGATGGAAAGTGAGAGCCGTGACTGACAACTAATGCACATGAAATTGCTTTTCCGCGTTCTCTTTTAAACAAGAGGTACTTCCCTGTGGAAGAAGTTTTTAAAAAAAATGGAGGCACATGGTAGGAAAGGTGAGATGTTGTGGTTATTAAAGTGGAGAACACATAGCAAGCAAATTATTAAAGCTCCAGTTCAGAGCTTCAAAGTGAGGATGGATTCATAACATGTTTATTTCACCCCTCCAGTAAGCCTTGTCCAGAGGATTTTATTGGATTTTACAGCCCAGTGGATGTGTGGAGAAGACATCACATCAGCTTTTAGGAGCTGCTTGCGTTCACATTTGGCTGATTCCCACATCAATTATTTCTGATTGCTTGCAGGTGAAATGATAAGAAAATATTCTTTTATAGTCAGCATGGTGGGTTGCAGTTGGCACATTTTGCCTACCCATTTAGAAATCTCGGATTGGAATCTTGGACGAAAGCAATACAGATACATTACTTTATTTTCTATAGACTATAATTCACACTTATATTTCATAGTGTGACTGGATCTGCGACTTATACTCGTGTGACTTCTGCTGTTTTTTTCCCTTTCTACACATTGACACCTGTGAGAAGCATTGGCATTAATAGGGTCTCTCGAGGCACCCAAGCAACGAATCCCCCACCTGTGCACACTGCAATTTTATTTTCTGCACACAAATATGCACAATAAATAACCAAGCAATATATAAGGACACATTAAAAGAAAAATAGAGTTGACAACAATAAATATCAAAGATTTTAATAGAAAAAATATAGTAGTATAACTAAATGTAGTGTACTGAAAAATTCCTCTTGTTAATTTCACTTTTCACAAGAAACGCGTGAGCCAATGACAGCGTCAAATACTCCCACAAAGGGGTTTTGCTACTGCGGTCTCATTGCAAATGGCCAATTCTTTTTATATCTCTGGAGTATATTTTGGCAGCTCTCTGGGCCCCTTTTATCGACTGTGGCCCCAAGCAACTGCCTGGCTTGCATGTCTACTAGTTACACCGTGGTTAATTGGGGTGTTCAGAAGTGATATTGAAGATGATGACAATGGATTTCATATTGATTTGATGACCCAGCTCTTGGTAAAGAAGTTTTGTTTAGGCTATAGTTAATGTGAATAAATCTTAATAAGTTCCAATGACAATCAAGATTTATATATATATATATATATATATATATATATATATATATATATATATATATATATATATATATATATATATATATATATATATATATATATATATATATATATATATATATATATATATATATATATATATATATATATATATATATATATATATATATATATATATATATATATATATATATATATATATATATATATATATATATATATATATATATATCATCATGTTGCTTCATGTTGTTTTTTTCTGGTACGACCTGTAGTCCATAAATTATGGTAAATAAGACACTTAGCATAAGAGCTAAATTGCAAAGGAAAAAAATAGAACATGTAATCTGTTTGATAAGTGTAGGCCAATCAGCTTGTTCCAGCATGGCAAAGCTTTCTTTGAAAGCAACGTGCCAACCTGGGAGAATCTTATTGCACACCAGTCTTAAACACTTTCAATCCTGCGGTAATGAGAAGCGCGTGCACTCGGTCCGTGCAGTCACTGACACAAATCTTCCAAGTGAAACATGGCTTATGAGTCCGCGTGACTAATAGAAATGGAAGGATAATCCCTCGCAACTGCTTGCGTCCGCATCGGAAAGGAGGAAGAAGGAAGCCAGCCGCAGAGAAAGGAAAAGGCCGTTGAATGCGATTGCGGCGAAACTCGATTCCAAGCAGGGCCATTTTGTGATCACCATGGCAACAGAGAGGCAAACGGCAGTCATTTTCAAAGTGATAAGAGATGTCCCTCAAAGAGGAGAAAGGGAGCTAATCAGACACGCATTGACAACGCTCTAGGACTTCCAGCTTCTCATTAAATTGGAGTTGTGATCATTTCAATCACCGCGATTGACCAAGCAAATATTTGGCTCATCATGTGAGAGGGTTTCTAGTGAAACAACCATGTTATAGTATTTCCACTAAATGTCATAATGCCCCACTTGGAATTGCCAATCCATCATTGAGTCAGTCAAACCAACACAACAATCATTTTTTTAATCAAGATGAGCAAATTTGTTGGAATGTTGACAGAAGAGCAAAGTTACTGTAAGCATATAGTTGAGATATAAAGATGAATTGCGACCGTAAACTCAGCTAAACAGGACAGGATGGTTGTGGGTCCCGGTTGTGGGTCCCGGTTGTGGGTCCCAGTTGTGGGTCCCGGTTGTGGGTCCCTGTTTAGGTTGTGGGTCCCGGTTGTGGTTGTTGGTAGGGGATGTCTGGAGCCCCTATCCCCGCCGGTCCGGTTCTCATTTTCCTCCATGCTGGTTCTCTTGACCTCCAGGCTGGTTCTTATTTTCCTAATGACATGCAAATGTCACGTTTGACACATTTTCGCTTAAAATATAAGCACAGGAAGAATAACTCTATCTGTTATTTGGTTTAAAAGTTACTTTTTCCAATAACAAATTTTTAAAAATGCCAATAAAAGGAGTAAAACTTTTCTAAAAAAATAGGGATTAGAGTTTATTTGAAATAAGATCATATTTAACACAAAACAAAACACATACTTATTAGTAAGACTGTTTTTTTCAAAATTTTCACTCAATATTTGTACTAAATACTCACAGTACTAATGGTTGTCCGTCTCTTTGTCCCCAGCCTCTGGCCCGAAGTCAGCTGGGATAGGCTCCGGCACCCCCGCGACCATAATGAGGATAAAGTGGTTCAGAAAATGAATGAGTGAATAAATGAACTCACAGTACAAATATTGAGTGGAAAATGTGAAAAAACAGTCTTACTAAGTATGTGTTTTGTGTTAAATATTATCTTATTTCAAAAAAACTCTAATCCCTATATTTTAGAAAAGTTTTACTCCATTTAATGGCATATTTTTTTAAATTTGGTATTGGAAAAAGTAACTTTTAAACCAAATGACAGATAGAGCTATTATAATCAACCTAAATGCAGCACTGAAAAAAACACTGAAATATGACTTTCACAGCCATTGGGAGGCAACAATTTAATCATGGAAAACATTTTTTAAAAGGATGTATTTTCGGCCTGGTTTATATAAAAAAAATTGCTTTGGATGAGTGTGCAAACTTTATGCACCCACCATACGTCTTATCTGAGGTGATTCATTTTAGTTATGTGGCTGAAAAAAAGACAAATATCACCATTAAAATGGTAAGTATGTTCCCACCGAGTTTCTACAACCTTGAAGATAAGATATGGGACATTCTGCTGAGATGCACAATCACAACTACTCACTACTTAAAAGTATCACAAATTGCTTCCCACTACTGCTTGATTTCTTCATTGTGTGTAGAGGCAATATTAATATATTGATAATAACTCAAATGCAACATTTTTTTAAAAACATTTTTTTAACCTCATCAATTAGCCCGTGACTTTTAAAATTGACCAAATGTGGCCCTATAAGATAAAGGTTTGCCCAATGCCTATATACCAAACTCCATTTTTTTTTTAGTAAATACAGCGTCATCTGCTGGACAAGTAATGTTGTCGAACTACAGCATAGACCAGATGCACTGCCAGTCATTCACCAGAAGTGAGAATTAAATTGAGAAATTTAGATATGCTTCAGAATAAGAAGAATTCCTTATTTTATTTTTTTTCATCTAGGTTTTTCTGCTTTCTTAATTAGGATTTTTTTGGTCTGAGGGCAATCAATGCACTACTGTTTCTAATCATCTGATCCTAGAGAGTAACTGGAGACCTATTTATGTCTCAAAGGGGTGGTTTTAAGGCAGATTTGATTATTGAATCGATTGGAGCAGTATGTTTTCAAGGGAGTTCTAATTTTGCAATTTATCCAGAATTCTAAAATAACATAACAAGACGTGTATGTAAGAATTAAGCCTGAATAGTGCTCCAGGGCTGCTTTGCTATTTTAATAAAGTGCCTGTGTTTTATTTTGCAGTTGCAATGTTACTTAACTGATGAATGAATAAACACAAACTTTATTTATTCACATTAAAAAAAAGAAACTTCAGAGAATTCAATTATAGACGAGATCCAAAAACTACCTGTGGTCATAATCAGTCACTATTCAGTTTTCGTTTTAATTTTAGTAATTTGGGATCTATTATTATGATATTCATTTGGAAAAATACAAGAAGTATAAATATTTAAAAATATGTATGTAAAATAATATAATGTTTCCTTTCTTCTTTGACCAAAATTAGTCACGTGAAATATTATCACGTCGAAATGTTGTGTATACTAAAATGGATTGATTTTAACAGAAGGGGGCGCTATTGCTTTTGAGAAATTAAAAAATGTGACATTAAAAATTGCTGTTATTGCGCAAATTGAAAGTACTATTTAATACTGTAAAATAGAAACAGTCCCTATCACTAGTTTGTACAAAAATCAAAGCTAAAGTTCATTCTTTCATCTTCCATACTGCCCATCCTCGAAAGGGTTGCAGGGGTTGCTGGAGCCTAACCTAGCTGTCTTCAGTCGAAAGGCGTACTACACCCTAGACTGGTCGACAGTCAATCGTAGGGCACACAGAGAGACAGAAGACCACTCGCTCTCACAATCACACTGCCACCGAATGGGAATCGAGCCCACAATACTCACACCTAAGTCAAGCAAAAGAACCACTGCACCATTAGATGGCTGCTAAAGTTCAGTTACATATATATATATATATTTTTTTTTTTAGTTCAACACCCATTCATTCAGACGACATCATGGGGTGACCTCTTTAGAATGGCTTGTTGTAACGTGGAAAATCCCTGTAAAAAATATTCCTGCAACGAGAAGCTCCAGTCACAAATTACCGTCACACACATTTTCACTTTCTAAGCACTTTGTTGAAGTGATTCGCAAGAAAAATGTAGGCCAAACAGGTTCCTCATTGAATGTACCGCCTTTTTATGAATAAATGAAACGTGTGAGAAGGCAAACAGATCAGGTTTGCTTTTTTTGTCAGAGCCACAATGACTTTTTTTCACTCCACAGTGTGTCTAATTCATCTCAGGAACACCTGATGGGCCGTCCTCGACCTCGTGCGATGGCTTGTTCTGTCACTGACAGTACAGTCATGTCTCTCACTCATGATCTATCATGCCTTAGTTATTCAAATTGGTGAAGCCGCAATATGCACATTAATTGTAGTGTTAATGGGGCAGTTAATAATAACAAAAATGTTAACTAAAAAAAACTCTTCACAATTACAGTTTCTGTCTTAAAGTCATGATGGAATTTTTAGAGGTAGAGGCGCCAAAAACAATGGCCTCCATATTGACACGTGCATTATCTTGGTGTTATTTGTGAGATTGAATTACCGTCAGTGTCACGGTTTTAATAAAAGGCTTGTTTCAGACTGTAGAAGTTTCAATAAAAGCATGTTCACTCTTATATAGATGCATTTGCAACATAAAAGGGTAAGAAAAGGGTTTCAAAAATGTAATCAGCTCTCCTAGAAAATGGAATCTGTTTTTGCAATGACTGAAATTTTAATTTAATTATTAGTGGCAAAATTAACTCTGGGTGGCACTGTGGTTGAGTGGTTAGCAATTTAGCTTAGCATTTCTGGAGTCTTGGGTTCAAATCCAGGTTGGTTGATCTGTGTGGAATTTGCATGTTCTCAGGGCCTGTGTGGGTTTTCTCTGGGTATACTGGTTTTGCTCCCAAATTCCAAAGATATGCATGGTGGACTAAATTGCCCATAGGTATGAGTGTGAGACAGAGTGTGAGTGGTTGTTCTCCTCATGCCCTGCCTTGGCTGGCCACCAATTCAGGCTGTTCTCCTCATGCCCAAAGTCAGCTGGGATAGGTTCCAGCACCCCCTGCGAACAATGTTCCCCAGCTGCGCACTACTCTCGTGTTCTTCGCGCACAGCAAACATATGCAGCGTACAAATTAAAATCCAACTTGAATTGTAAAAAAATAAACACATTACAATTTGTTCCTGTGCCATTTTGCAACACATCTCCGAGAGTGGCAGCCTGTCATTGACAAACGGCAAGAAACGCTAATAACGGATAAAGCTATGACTAACACTGTGTCCAGCCAATAATATGCAGGGCTGCCAATTACTCCGGAATTTCAGGAGTTTCTATGGAAAGGCTATGCAAACTCCGGGACTCCGGACATGCTCCCTAATCTCCGGAAATCCCAAAACAATTTCATTTAAAGTTGACCAAATTTCTAATTTAAATGCCTCAAAATTCACAGCATCGCTAAAGCTTTTGGACCATACTTCCGCATTTTATTCAACTGCAGTGTAAACTGAGTGGATTGTGAATCATCCGTGTTCCGACGAATGATTCGTCTTGTGCGGCTTCAGCGTGGCAATCGGAATCAATTGCATTGGTAGCCTCTACCGCTTTAACATTTCATTTTTTTCATAAGGGAAGTAATTATTATTAAGGCTGACTGGACCACCATTCTTTTGTTTTGAAAAAAATCCCATTATTTGCAGGCTGGTTCTAAAGCAGGGGTCTTAAACCGATTCTGCAAAGGGCCCCAGTGGGTCTAGCCAGGTCTTTGTTTCAAACAATCCAGTGTCGACAATTTAACCAATGAGTGGTCTTCTAAAAAAAGTCATACCTGGCTGCAATGAACTGATTACACTTGCAAAAGGCGTCTTCTCGTTCGGTTTGAGTAAAAACCTGCACCCCCTGTGGCCCTTTGAGGACCAGTTTGAGGCCACTGTTCTAAAGGAAGTAGGCGTACACAGCACTGGTAAGTCTTATAAATATGCCTGTTTGGGTTAGGTGCAAAATGGATGGCAATTAGGATGAAACTTCTCATAAGAAACCCAGACACTCACAGAGGTTTATTGGTTCGTACGAGACGAAATATCTCATGTTGAAGCCGTCTCAAAAGGAACGACATGTACACATTGCACAACTTGCAAGTGCAACTTCAGCGTGTGACATGGTGGAATTAGTGACTGTAAAAGTCACGTAGAAGGACCCAAACACAAAATGTACTTTTTTTTTGTCATTATGCTGTACTTTTTCAATAGTTTTCAAAAAACACAATATGTCAATTCATGTAAAAACATGATAATAACAGTCCGGAAATACTCCTGAAATGGGACAAGGGTACTGTTGAAAGGTCGACGGAGGTTGGCAGCTCTGTATGATATGATGTGGTTCACGTCATGTGTGTTAACTTCCGTGATCATGAGTAAATGTTAACCACATCAATTGGCTACGTTAGGTATGTGTTATGTGGAGGTGCCTCTGATTCGCAGCTTAGCATAAAGTTAACGGTTCGGTAGAGCTGCTGCCAAGATTTTATAATGGCGAAACGAGCCAATGTAAAAAAGAAATGCAGTTCTTTTAAGATGGAATGGCCGTCGGAGTATGTGCAAATAGAAAAACATGCAGTGAAAATGGATGAGACCACTCTAAAACTTTGTTACGTTTGTGTGCGTGTGCTTGTGTGTGTATGTGTCTGCGTATCCACGTGCTATGTGTTATCATTTGTCTTCAACTTTATACAAAGGACCAACGATGGAAATTAGCCCTGGGCTACAGCCTACAGATTTTTATATTTATATTCATATTTTTATATTTTTATATATATATATATATATATATATATATATATATATATATATATATATATATATATATATATATATATATATATATATATATATATATATATATATATATATATATATATATATATATATATATATATATATATATATATATATATATATATATATATATATATATATATATATATAATTAAATAAATCAAATCAAGTGTAAGCGAGTTTTCCCATGATTCCCAAAATATTGCATATAAATGGAAGCATGAGTATTTCAAGTGACACTTTCAGCAGAAAAGTCATTTCAAGGACAATAACAATTGAGTAGGACTGACGTGAAAAATAATGTAAAATCTAGGTCAGATTTGTGCATATTCTAGTGACATTTATTGAGAAGTTTTATTCATAGATATTAATCATTCAATTTTATTATGACTAGATCATTTAAGGTTAGTAAACATACACCTGCTTATGGCAGGTGTGACGCTGGTGTGTGCACATTGTGAGCATTTATGATGCTCCTCACACTGGTCATCTGTGTGCTCAGGGATGTTGTCTGTATGCCCAGACATATGAAAAATTACAGGCAACATTGCCTGCGTGCGACCCTTGAGGATGAAGTGGTTCAGAAAATGGATGAATACATGAATGAATGAATTCCGGGTCCAATCAGTTTCCAAAATTGCTCACGCCCTACGTATGAGGATGTGAATATATCAACTTTTGTCATTTTCAGGGCCACCGAAAGCATACGTTGAAAGTTTCCCGGCACTCCTTCGGCGAAAACACACATTTAGACTTGTAATTGGCTGCCATGCCTTTGGTGTTAACACTTGCATTTGACACATGACCCCCTGAAACTACCGCCGTCAAGTCCATGTGAAATATGAAGTGTTGCGACACGAGAAAAGCCGCCCCGCAGGCTTTGAAGCGCATTCCTTGCTTTCCTTTTGAGATTGCCTGAGTGAAATGGGATAGGCTTAATAAGTTCCTAATTTATTGGCGGCAATACAAACACATGAGGTCGAGGCCTCTCAGGAGTGAGTTAATATCCCATCTCAGAAAAAAGCTTTGTGTGCGGGTGTGTGAATGCATGTCCTGCTGTGATTTGTTAAGCCACGTCTCTGGTTTTGTGCGCACCAGCAACTCATCTCTTAGCGTCAGCTCCATAAATGGAAGCTTAATTGTCGACAACACCTCATTATGCTAGTTAATGAGACCTTTTATGCCAGTAACTAGCCGAGGTCACTTAATAAGGGCATGCAGGGATTTGGTAGTCGAAACCATTCATCAATACAACTTCACAGGGTTGAATAAAACCGTACAGATGGTTGACCAGACAGTGTCTAGTGCCGTTTTTATTTTTCATTTTTTAGGATGGGTGGAGTTTGATGTTTGGATATTGAGTTCATTTTGGAGTAGGCAGATGTGCTGTGATTGTAAAGTAAGATAAAGTGTAAAACTTGATTCTCACACCCTGCAGTTTTCTCAGTTAATAAGTAAAATAAGTAAAATGTGGTTATGAACCAGTGAAATTGACTTCAAAAAAATAACGAATTTAAAAAAAATCATTGAAGTAGGAAGAGACAAAAATCAGGAACTAGTCTGGGGATTAGTCAGGTGTCTTTTTTTTTTTTATTTTCTACCTTTCATCTTGCTCGTAATTATTTACTATTTCTGCTAGTCAAGCCCAGTGTTATTTGTGGCTTTCCATAATACTTGCCTACACATCAAACGTGAAATGAAATCAACAAAGTAAATTTTCTTAAGTTGTGTCTAAGAGCATGCTATTCACACTTTTACCCAATTGTAACATCGCATTGGTAGAGGTTCCAAGTCCATAAGACCACGATAATGTTGGCGAAGTGTCTATTACATGACTGTCCCCCAATGGCGTCTTTTGAAAGGTGGGACAAAGGCTGTGAGCTTTGTGTGCTGACAAAGGCCTTGTAACAATATGCTTTCAGTCTGCTTTGACAGATTTGGCAGTGGTATTAATGAAAGTTTTATACTGACTCACCTAATGGCATTAGCGATGACATAATTTCTTCGCAAAGGGAAGACAACTGCACATTTCTTGTACAATATACATGCTATCAATTCTATTCACCTGTTACCATTACAAACCAATCATGCTATTTCTTTACTTTATTTACTATATGTGTCAAGAAAATGTGAAAAATCTGAGTAGGTGTTGAAAAAGCTGATCAGATGGCCTCAAACTTGTAGTTTGAAACCGGATAAACTGATTTATGACACCACTCAACAATAGAACGTGTGGTTTTCCACGATCCACATGTTTTCATGGCCCTGCATGCTTTAAGAATATGTATTAGCTCCCTATAACTCTCCGAAATGCACGATAATATTGTGCATTATGTAATTGCCAAGGCGGTCTCACTCGTCTCTCTTAGATCTCGTTCCGGAACAAGAAAGCAAGTGTCTGGTAGCTCATTCATCACAACTTGTTAAAGAATAGCAGGAGAAGATAAGAGGGCACGTAGTAGCGAGCTGAAGGCCAGAGGAACATCCCCTTCCAATTAAGCAGCATTAGCCCTGACCTTGTTTAAAGGTAAACATTCCCTCGTGTCACCAGAGTGTCTGCAGGAGGTGGAGAGGCGGCCTTGACGCCATTATTGACTCCTTCTCCTCAATTATAGCCTGTCACGGCCATTTACTCCAGGCTTTTTGTGCCTGATTCTTATGTCCTTTCTATTGCTGTTGTTAAAATGTACTAACGCTGATCACAGAGCTGCAAACGGGTAAAGCAGCAGTATCTCAACGTGGTACCTTCAAATTTGTTTGGTAAAGAAAAGTTCTAAAACATTTGCTAAGACAGAAATAATAGATAAATGAATAAGTAAATTTGGGGGTTAAGTATGTATGTACTGCATTTTGTCTTTTAGCAATTTGTTTTAAGTCAGGAAGAGTCTAATAAATATATTAAACAGATATTAAAATACTGTAATTGCATAATAAAAACGAATACAACTGCATCCAACAAATGCATAAAAATCAAATGAATCAACAAAACAGGGTCAAGAAGAACCAGTCCACCAAATGTAATTTTAAAAAAATCTGAGTGTACTGAATGTATTTTCTGAGATGCATAATTGTGCCCTAAAGAGAAAAAAAACTTCTGAGCTTTTGAGTACCAACATTTTTGTTTTGGGGAAGAAAAGAACAGAAAGGGAGAGTCATATTTTTTTTTTGGTGTCATAATCTTTTGATGTTTAAAAAAACAATTTGATATAGTGGTTTGATTTTCAAAGGAGCGGAATAACAAGTTTTTCAAGATGCAGTGGTTACTTGTATGTCTTGAGTTTCGAATCAAAATCTTGGATCATCGTTAAAATAGTGAACAGTTTTTGCTTGTTTTTAAAACAGTTCAAGTTTTAAGTCAGTACTCAATAATCATTTATTTTTGTGAACTGAATGAATATATCAGTTAGATCAATCAATCAAATAAATCATAATTGAACTGACAGTTGCTTGGGTCCGATGAGCACTACAGTATAAACACTCTGCTTCAAAGTCGGAACAAATTGTCATCATTTTCGAGAAAACGAGTTAGACCTTGACAGACAAGCTAACAGCAATTGTTTGTTTTGTTCCCAGAAAGTAGGGAGTTTTATTACAACCTAATTATACATGTATGACAGGAATGTTTAACTATTTTTAAAACATTGTCTTGACATGGGAGTGTCTCAATTAAAAAACTATTTTGCAATGAGTAGAACTATTTTTTTAAAATTAGAAGTCACTTTGGAGTCCATTTAATAATGTGGAACAATATACCATTGTTTTACTACTAGTTAAAAAAAACATTGATCATTCATGACTTTTTTGGGGTGTGTGAAAAAATGCACCTCGGAAGTAAATGCTGGGTAAATTCCCAACGACATTATATGTGAGTCATTATTTATTGTAATCTAGAATAGCTGGTACCTTCTGTGAATAACGCTGGCAGGACACTATGTAAAAATCATAGCCAGGAGGAAGTAAACAGACGCAAAGCTCTTCGCCAACACATTTAATTATGTGTCATTTAAAGTAATTAGACCTCAAGTGCTGCAGCTGCAGGTTTGTGTGAATAAGCAATTCAATGTGTGTTTATAGCATCGAAGAATTGGTTTTAACAGCGATATTTCATAGGTAGTCAATAGAGAGAAATTTTATATTCTTCCGGTTACCAGTGCCTAACAACTGTGCAGCCCCGTGTACTGCAGCAGAAATGTACCAGAGTATTTGCATGGGTAAAACATATAAAAGATAAATGAAAAATGACATATTTCAACATTTGGTTACCTTCAGACTGAAATTGTCCAGTTATTAGCATTACAAGGTGGCTCAATGATAATAAAGGATTAAAATAAACAGACAGCTAATGGAACTAGCATCAATGTTGTGTTGGTGGTTATAACTCTTGGCTCAATGTCTTTTTTAACACAAAAAAAGGTGCAATAAAAATAGAAATAAAATATATCATCTAAATTAATCCAGTGCAATAATTAATGCTTATACTGAACTGTTTGCTTTACGACTCATTGGTTGATTCAACTGCCTCTTGGTGGTCAAAGATTACTACAGAAATCCTACGCAATGTATGAAAGTATTCATATTCTATTTCATGCTTTGTTAGCCCTTTTCCTGAAAGTATAATATCGTGAGGTGATAGATTCGTTTCAGAAGTGTTTAGCTCGTTCTGAAATTAGGAGTTCAATCACATATTAGGACCTTCCTGTGTGGAGTTTGCATGTCTGCCCACGGCATGCGTGGGTTTTCTGCAGGTACTCTTGTTTCCTTTCACATCCCAAAAACATGCAAGTTACGTTTGTTGAATACTCTAAATTGGCCGGCCACCAATTCAGGGTGTCCCCTGCCAGGGGGCCACAGTTGGCTGGGACCCCCTTGTGATCTTTGTGAAAATAGGCGGTACACCAAATTAATATGTATTTAAATTATGAGGATGCCCACACAGGAGTTATACTCATCAGTCAGGGCACGGCTTTTATACATGACATGCACACATATATAGCTGAGGAATGCTATATATCCACAGATAATGTTTCATATCAGCGTTGTAAAATACCAACCATGAAAACACACTGTGAGCATGCTGTCGTTTTTTTTTTTTTTTTTTTTTTTTTTCTTGGGTGTCACACATAGGTCAGCATGTTCCCGAACCCTTAAATCATCTGAATGGTGTAATTAGCGCTCTCTGGGACATGGCGCAAGCCTCTAATGCCCAGGGGCCTCCGAAGAGGCGCCGTTTGTTGCAAAAGAATTCCCTCAGAGGGAGTCGGTTGGGGAGAAGGCTGGGAGGAAGCGAAGGGGAGGTAGGGAGGCAGTTGGGATGCCCTCTGGCAATTTGGAGGTTAATCTTCCATGCTGACAAAGCAATACTGCTGAGTGAGGCAGCATGAAATAGATCAGTGGAAAGAGAAGCCTACCTTAAGTTATGACAGAATCTGTTGTTCTCTAAAAGAAATAGTCGACGACTACAGTGCAAGTGGTAAAACCTTGAGCAACAGATATAAGAAAAGAACAGTATTATATCATATATTCTTTATCCTCTATTAAGAATGACTGATATTAGTGGAAAAGTTATGAACATAAAAGTAGACATTTCCATTCATTTCAATTCGAATAGAATGATTTCACGATTTGAGGGGAATTAAATCCACATTGTTCTTGTCGCACTTGTACATTGAAGTAGCTCCTTTCAGTTTACGCTCAAACTTCATGACTGTTTGATTAATTTAGTTTGTAAAATTAGCATTTTTCAACCTCACACAATCCCATTAAAAAGGACAAATCTATCCGAAATTATTAGATTTATGAGTCCTGCGAGAGAGAGAGAGAGAGAGAGAGAGAGAGAGAGAGAGAGAGAGAGAGAGAGAAATACAGTGATCAGTCAACTACTTGAAACGAATGCAAAGCAAATTTAGAGTACTGTTCAGTTGATGTGTCAGTTTAAATCAATGCCAATTATGTTCTCCAACTGATATAGAATACAGATAGGTGGAGTATTGTAATTAACCAGTAACAACATTTTAATTAACTCTTGTGGTTTATAAACAAAATGATGATGATGATTATACATGGGTGATAGGCACAAACTTACAAATAGGCCAGCTCTGCAGTATACAAACAACAAGCCTCCTGAAAAATACATTAACATGGAATGATTAACTCATATGATCAACATGCGTTAAAACATTACTATAGTTTTGGTCATTATAAAATAATTCTCTTACCAGCCAATCCCTAGTTGGAAAACTGTTTCGATTTTTCATCTTTACAGTGTTTAGCCAGTACAGTAATACCCTGACAGTGTCCCAATATACGAGAAATTTGAGATATGAGGAAAATTCTGAGCACATTTTTGCCCTGAAATATGAGACAAATTTGACATACGAGCATACGATGCAGCCGCTAAGTAGTCTTTTTCAAGCTGCACAGTGATATTCATTACGAGAGGGAGGGGTTTTTTTCAATATGGATAATGGAGAAACAATTACCGGCATCCATCATTAGGTGTGTGTATAGTCAGCTAAGTTATTTAAGTTGTTATGTTGCATAGTGTCACAAAAATGCAGTGAACCACTACCGTCTGTCTGAAAGGTAAGAACTCCGTACAATGCTGCACACAATAATGTTATATTTTACTGCAGATCATAACCAGTGGATATATATTTGTTACTTTGTGAGCATAGGTGATGAATTAGAACAATTAAAAACGTATGTGAATGTGATACATTCCAACAAATGCACAATGTGAGACATTAATTAGATAGGATGTACATACAAAATGTCAAAAAACAACAACAACAAATCAACAGTATACTTGATAGAGCTTATTTAAATTAGCAATTATAATTTGACTGATAACGGCATCATCAAGATATTTGTACTAAGTCAACTTCCTTTTTAGTGTCTAAATAATTTAGTTTTGAATGTCACTAACATCAAATTTATTGATTTAACAACTCATTCCAATATGTAGTATCGTATTGAAAGTCTCCGCTGCATTCTTTGGCATAACTAAATACACATGTTTACAGTATTTATGGCTTTAGTATTGCTTCAGTATATGTTCTTGATGGTCTATAATGAAGCAAAAATATGTACTTTGATTTATTTTACTTTCCGTTCAGACAGAACCAATTTGATATTAAAGCTTTCTATAAAAAAATTAAAAAAATAGAGGCATTACTGCATTGCATGTGGTGCTAATTTTTGTTGCACTTCCCACCATAAATGTGTCATCTTCCCCTTGTGGTTTGTTTGAAGGGGTTTGGCTTCGTCAACTACAAGGTTCTAAAAAGAACTCGATCAATCCAACTGCGTGACACCAAAGACAGTGAATACCACTCGTGCAAACCAATGATTGACAGTTATTTTTTGAAATTGTTGAACGACAGTAAACACAGCCACCAGCTAATTAACCCTTGATTTTTAAAAGGAGGCCACCCTACAAGTTTGAATATTTATGATAGTGTTTGTGACAGTGAGAATGTTGATGTTTTTCAAGTAAAGTATTTAGTTTTTTGTTGTTTGATTTTTTCACAATGGTTCTTTTTCCTGGCACACATTTATTTCCTAAGCATCTTGGCACAAAATTTCCGGAAAGTAGACATTCATTCTATTCCATTTCTTACATGCTGCTTATAGTGTTTACCTCTAGTCATGTAAGTATCCAGCAATCCTGAAAAAAAAAACATTTTTAATGGACTTTACAGATTTTAAAGTTTAGAATACGAAACAAATACATAATAGAATTTTCAATATTTTTCCAATATTATATATATATATATATATCTATGTATATAAATATATATATATATATATATATATATATATATATATATATATATATATATATATATATATATATATATATATATATATATATATATATATATATATATATATATATATACATATATATATATATATATATACCTATATCTCATCTCATTTTCTGAACCGCTTTATCCTCATTGGGTTCACAGGGTGCTAGAGCCTATCCCTAACCCTTACTCCGGGCTAGAGGCGGGGAGACACTCTGAATCGGTGGCCAGCCAATTGCGGGCACAAGGTGACGGACAACCATGTACACTCACACCCATACCAAGGGGGAATTGAAACATATTTTTTAATTGGATTACAATTGCAAGAGCTAAACTACCCTTTGTTTCCTCAAAACACTGCCCTAAATGCTTGAATATGTAAAATTTAAATCAGTGGGAATTTTTCATTGTGCATTGTTAAGACAGTTATTTTTAATATGATTTCTCAGAATGGAACAATGCGCTCGGGTAATTCCCACAGAATTCAATCAGATTGTTCTGTTTTCTGTCATTGCATTGTTCCATTATAAATTGCGACTCGAACATTTACATCAGATTCTTAGAACTACTTTTCTCTCTTTATTTTCTTCATTATAGCTTTAATTTATGCAAATGTTACATTTTTCCCCAAACATCTAACACTCAGTTGCTCCCAAAATGACACTGTTTACACAATGATTTATTTTTATGTTATTATCAACTTCACACAGTCACTGGTTAATTATGCCATGTTTTCTTAAAAGGACAGCCTGAAAAGCTTTAATATTTCCTGTTGCATTTATCTCGGTGGCAATGTGGTTGAGTTTCTTTAGTAAAACTTTTTCCTGGAATGCATCAATGAGCAACTGATTTGGCCTCCCAGCTACATTTTTGTATTCATTTTCCTGACATCGTAGGCTGTTTCATGGAATTCAATATTATCTGGACAGCAATTTGACAGGGCTCCTAGTCGTTTGTTGAGGTAATTACCTGTAGACATGGCACACAACAAAGCAATCAGGGAGGGACCTCGTCTAGACTCGGCGTCTCGCTCCTGTTTTTCTGCATCCCTAGCTTTTATTGTTTGACCTTTTGTTTGACCTGACAACAAGTCAGCGTTTCACTTGAAAGGCAACAGGTGACACCAATTGTCCCCTTGCTCATGAATTCAACCTATTGTTGCTCATTGGAACCTTTTAGACATCATTCGGAAAGACAACCAGGGTGGGGCGTGGAAATGGTTCGGGACCACGTTTAAAACATTTTCATGGGCGTGTCTTTTACTTGAGAACTTTTTTACTTTGGCTCCTAACATACACGAATTATGTATTTTATTTTACTTTTTCTCAAAATAAGCTATTTATTTTTTTGTTACAACTTCTAACATGCTGACCCCAGTAAGACAAATTCTGTATTAATTTTCCGTTTTTAGTTATGAGTGACATATTCAACAGGAACGTATTTAAATATTAATTCATTCATTTTCCGTGCTGCTTATCCTTGCAAGGGTTACGGGGGTGCCAAAACCTATCTCTAACGAATGTTGCAAACAGTCAATTAACCTATGCTGTATAAGACATTCAACGAATGGGGAAAAGGGTCAAACACAACGAAAATGAAAACAATCACAAATAGTCTTAAATACTAGTTGCTTGTACTTGACGATTTATGGTTAGCCTATTAAAAAAAGCAATGGAATGCAGGGTGACTAGATTCTCATTTAGTAAAAAAAAAACAATGATGGATGAGTGAATAGAGTTATCCTATTCACCTAATTCTTCCTGTAATTATTCAGTCATTAAGTTAAGTCTTCATGTTGTATAATTTTTCATTTAAGTGCACTTCTTTTACTTTACTCAAATCTGCACTTCTACTTCCACCATGTCAACATTGGCGAACCTCAAACGCTTTAAAAAGCTTAGCATTTTATTCCTTCTATTACGTGGTGACAATCAAACGGAGAGAGAGAGACAGCTAGTCTGACCCGCTGTAATGGTTTTGCTTTGAAGTGGTCAAGATAGTGCTTCTAATCAGCCTAATTGATTGTAACAAGGCACTAGAGAGGAGAGACCTTTTTAGCAAACCGCTGGTGCTTGAGCAGAGTAGTAATTCAACATAATGCCAGCCATTACCCCAAAGACAAACAACGTAAGTTGTGTTTGAGGTGAGCTGGCAAATGCTTACTGCACAGAAACACAGCCACAAGGAAGTAAACAGGTATTAAGTGCTTGTATCGCAAACACTAGTTTATCCGCAATTGAAAGGAATTAAACCCTTAGCGCAGTTCACGCACACCTTTTGTATGAGGGAGTTATTAACTACACACTACTTATCGCAATGTGATCACAGACAGCATAACTGACATACGTTATTGGCTTCACTATCAATTAAACAGTGACCTTTTCACCACGTTCTTGTATTTCATCTGGAGTTCATCAACGTCCTGGCTGGAATTACAAAAAAAAAAGCAATCTACAAACAACCCAATAAATGGAGGGACACAAAATACTTTGGGTTTGAGTTGACAGAGTGAACATGCACCAATACGACCATCTGGCACATACTTTGCCCAATAAACAATCTCAGTCTTTGAGGTTGTAAATGGGTCACCGATTTTAGGCTAAATTTCTGGGAAACATCTATGTGAAGTTTGGGAGGTGAAAAACTACTAAAACTCCCAGAAATTATGAAGAGAATATATTGTCAGTGTCGAATAAAAGAGTTTGAAAAGTACAAATAAACATAATTTACTCCAAAAGTTTCATCTTTGTATGTTGTTTCTATCATTTTCATTGTTCACTCTTGCATTTTCAACTTCTCTGGGGTGACTTTTTTTTTTACAAAACTTGATTACTATTTTAATAAATTAATTATTTTTTTAAATGTTACACTAAGTGTAGCGTCGAGTGTGGAACCTAGTTGGACTCAAATGCAGGAAAGCAGGTAATGGACAAGTCCGTGGAGTGCTCTAACAAAACTTTATTAACTTAGGCAGGAGGGGTTTCAAGAAAATAACAAGGACTTAGCATTAAATAACAAAATCAAACCTGACATGAAAGATATGGGGAATCGTGGAACATGGCGTAGTAACTTGGCAGAGTTGACGATCTAACAATAACTAACAAACACACTGGGTTTAATTAGACAGACAAGGGTTGATAACAAAGTACTGGTGATGAGAGGAAGGGAAGCCCGGAGAGAGACAAGAGGCAAAAACCAAACAAACCAACCAAAACTCCAACTGATTAACTAACAATAGACAAGGATGAATATCAAGAACAATTCATTTTTAAAATATCGGAGGCATCAGCAGGCACATAATGTTTTTTAGCTTTTAAAGTCATGTGTTGCATTTTTTTTTTTTTTGCTTGTCAAAATGAGGTGATATTTTGAGTACATGTGTATTTTAGTACACTTGGTTCCTGGAGCAAAAGGACATTTTTAATTTGGTTTTAAGGTTAGAAATCTCTTATTGGCATGGTTTATCTTCATGCCTGACTTGATTTATTTGAACTGTGCGACTGAACTGAGTCGTATTTAGTTATTGGCCATTTTCATGTAGCGCTGAAGTATGAAGCAGGCCACTTGTGTTTGTGTAAAGCAAGGCTGACAACCCTTCCCCAATATTTATGAGGACTATTAACCTTCTTTGTACCTCTTCCTTCACTGAGATGATACAAATAAATTAAACCAGCATCTCAGTAATTGCCAAACCGCCAATCAGTTTGTTACCAAGTCGCTGTTGTTGCACTTCAAAGTGCCAAAGCCAAAAGTTGGTGACCTTAGACGAGGAACGGGTAATTGCAAAAGGACCCTACTGGCCCCCTTTTTTTCCCCAAAGAGGTCACAGTAAAGAGAATGTGTTTGGGCCAGAGCTCGATTTCCAACCCGTGACCTGCGATTTTTCCTCTATATAGCTCACCAGAGCCTTGAATCATGTCACTACTTGTGCCCACATTAACCCTACATGCATCATCTGTCTTCATTGTATTCAATCCAATTTTTGGACCCCAAGCAACTATGATGAGGAAAACATTTATGAATGTGTTTGTATTTGAGCCTCCACTTTGACCTAACAACTCTTGACAGTAACAATAAGTGTAAAACCTATTTTTGTAGTTGTTTTCATTTCAAAATTTTTGGTTGAATGCTGCTTCTTCTTATCTCATTTGTAACTGGCAGTGAGCTCAATAATTTGAGAAATGAAGTAATAATAGTGAGGAAAGTGGTGGGTTTTTCGATTATCACTCACTGAAAACATTGCAAGCATTTATCTTCAATTCATGGCATGTAATCATATGTAAGGCATGCACATTTTTGTACATTAAAAAATTATCATTTCATAATAAATCTGTGATTTGCACTGTGATCTTGTTGCACTGATCAGTACTTTCAGATATATATGTGTGTGCGTCTGTCAAAAAGCCTGGGGCTTCCATTTCACACGGAAAAAAAAAAACTTGGGAGCATTTATCTTCAAACCATAGCATGTAATCATATGGAAGGCATGCACATTTTTGAACATCAAACAATTATGATTTCATAATAAATCTGTGATTTGCACTGTGATCTTGTTGTACAGATCAGTATTTTCTGATTTATATATGTGCGAGCGTCTGTCAAAAAGTGTGGGGCTTCCATTTCACACAAAAATAAACCTTATGAGTGATTATGACAAAGGCTTTCTAACTGTTTTCTCATTGCTGTTGTAACTTGTATGGGAAGTGTTAAAATTGAGCCGAGTAAACATCATGTCCTGTTTGGGAAAAGACCTGGTTCTCGTAACATGAATCATTCTTACTACATTACTGAAAAATACTTGAAGAACCTGCTTATGCCACCAACTGGTTTTAAGTGTGATAAAAATAATAACAATTTAAAAAAAGGTACAAATTACCAAGAGGAACTCTAAAGCAGCGGCCTGGAGGTGTTGCGGGTTCACTCGCCCGACTTCGGAATGTGCAGGCACGGGTTTGATTCCCGCAAGTGCCGGTATGATTGTGAGTGCGTATGATCATTTGTCTCTCTGTGTGCCCTATGGCTGACTGGCGACCAGTCTAGGGTGTAGTCAACATTTTGCCCAATATCAGCTGGGCTAGGCTCCAGCAACCCTCGCAATTCTTATGGGGATGCGTGGTATGGAAGATGAATGAATAAAGTTGAAAGCTATACGTATAAAAAATTATTTCCTTGTAGCAGCAGAACTACTTTATACTATAGTATAAAATTGCAGTTCTTCTTTCTCCTGACATGGTTTTATTCTTGCGAAATATTTGAGTATTATAATTTATTTTCATTCATTCATTCATTCATGCTCCATACCGTCCATCCTTGAAAGGGTTGCTGGATCCTAACCCAGCTGTCTTCGCACGAAAGGCAGACTACACCATAGACTGGTGGCCAGTAAGCCGTAGGGCATACAGAGAGTCAAACGACCATCCGCACCCCCAATCATACCGCCACCAATGAGAAATTGACCGCGCGCCTGCCTGCGCCAAAGTGAGGCGAGTGAACCTCAATACTACCTAGCCTAGTATTATTATTATACTATGTAATTTACTATGTTTCAATAAAAGTGTTCATATTACTGTGAACTCTCAAATAATATATCTTTTTCTAGTATTTCAGATTCAAAGTCTAAAGGTAAGTTCATCCATTAATTTTCTCCCAAAGGTCGAGGGGTTGCTGGTGTGATGACTGCCTCGAGTGCGTGGCGAGAACCAGGATGAGAGGTAGGAACAAAGGCGATTAAAGTACTGATGCACAACTCAGGATTCTAAATGCAAAAATGGCCAATACTAAAACTGGAACAAAGTTATCAAAATCAAAACTGAACGGGAAAGACACACACTGATGAAAAGGCAAAACACAAGTACAATAGGTAATACTCCCACAAAACTCTTAAATAACACAGGGACAGGGGCTAATCACAAAATACAAACAGCTGGCCACCAGAGGAAAGGGAAGCCAGTAGGGATACTCTAGGCAAAAAACACACACAATCACCCAGCCCGCACACACAAGGAAAAAAAACACACACAAACCTCCACCAAAACCTCAACAAAACGTGACAGCTGGAGCCTATGCCAGCCAACTATGGGCATCCAGTGGGGAACTGGTCACAAGCTAAAAAAAAAAAAAACAGAAAACGCATTCACGCTCACATTCTCAGCTAAGGGCAATTTAGAGCAGGGGTGGGCAAATAATTCCACAAAAGGCCGCAGTGGGTGCAGGTTTTCGTTCCAAACAGTGTTCGACTTGCTTGCCTTGCTTTTACGTTTTGAGGACATCGGAGGAAACCAGAGTAACTGGAGAAAACCTACAGAGGCCAAGAGAGAACATCCAAACTACACAAAGGAAGGTGCCAACCTGGGATTAAACACTTGATTTCAGAAATGTGATGCCAACCAGGTAACCACTTGGTCACTAAACCACCCATAAGGTAATTCTAATTTTGTAAAAATGTGAACATATCCTTGTATGGATTATTCCTTTTTGTCAATGATACAGTACATAACAATTATAGGCAGAACTAAAACAAATGGCTATCAAAGTGGGTCTCATAATGTGTATTTTGCCCGTTTCTAGTCAATACTCCAAGAGTCTCAAGCTTCTCCTTAGTAGAGCTCTGTCCTGTAACCAGATGTGTCCTTGAAGACTTGCAATATTGTGGTTATCTTCTATTTGCCGGTTCATAACAAATAGCTTACTGTATGAAGTCGTGGAAAATCCCATCTTTGTTTGGTTTCGGTACCACCCTCTTGAGAGATTAAAGGTCAATATGTAAATTGTCTGTCTCTGTGCATTTGTGGAGGAAGGCTTTGCCTGTGGTTCACCTGTGCCCAGAAAATTCTGTAATAAAAGCTGCAAATTCACTGGTCATCGCCTGCAGCACGTATTTGGTAACCAACATCTTCCACATCCGAAATTAATCGAGCCTGAGAAGGAAGATGGCGTGCTCCTCCTTCAACACTCTCATTTGGAAAAGTATCAAAATTTGCATTATGCTCAAATGATTGCAAATACCTTCATTAGACATTACAGCTATTGATGGTGGTCTCAGTCAAAGCTAAGAATTATAAAGCCTCCTAGAGGAGGTCAGGCATTACGGAAAATGTAAATGTCGTCCTTTAAATACGAACAAATATCTTTATGGTTCCTTACCCTTTACCCATATGTCATTATTTTGAAGAGTTTTCTATTAAATGAAAAATCTCAGAACATATTGAAGTATAAATAAGGCTGTATATTAAAGTTATTAGGTATAACTGCTTGGCTGACATTAACAGGCTTTTTTAAAAAAAATCATTTGCTATCTACCACATGAAATACAATGAGAAAAAGGACATAAGCAACTGGGTTAGCAGTGAATTATTTGAATTCATATATGTCAACAATAAATGACAACGATTCCGGGACACTGACAGGGTTTAGTGCACCCCGTTTGTTCTTACTGTAATTTTCACACGATTAAACACTGCTGTTTTCCCCTGGCTATAAACCCGGTAGTTTATAGCTTAGTCCTCTTTATATGGATTTTTACTGACTAATGAGCTCTTTATGCCACTGAACAACATATACACCTGCAGCTAATTTATAAACAAATTCAGTTTTTGACAAATTTGTTTCATGTGACATAGAGTCAGGTTCCCCTTGAATACCACCCAAAAATTGTTGTAAATAATCACAGGCAGTATAGACAAGTCACTGTGAAAATGGATTAAAGGCACAATTTTGAGTCTTGCATTCATCGACGGCGACTTAACTCACCACCAAATAAAATGTTCTGAGATCTAACAATAAATAAATGAATCATTGATGTAATCAAGCCGGAGCAGATGACTGAGCCCTTCTCTTGTTGTACGTAAAAGGGGTTTCAATCTTTAGCCTTCAGGAGGCCCCTGAATAGCTGTCTGTACTTTTAGCAGCTAATTGGCCATGGCGCCATTGTAGCTTCCAAGGTAGTCATTTGTGTGCATTAGACAAGCCTCCAAGGAAAGCTCAGAGAGAGAGTGAGCGAGGAGTCAAAGTAGTACAATTACCGTTAAAATCAGTTTGTTGTGACGAGTTAATTCCCGAAAAGAAGAGAAGGGCATACATTCATATTTTGATATAGACCTATTTTTCACAAAGCGTTCTCATGACAATCACGGGTGGCAGGGACAAGTTGCATAACAAGTTTAGACCAAACAGCAAAATGAATTTGTTATTGTCACAGTTGTAAATAATCAACAACAAAGTAAAAAATCAAAGCCTTCATCAATTTAACGAGATGGGAACAAAATGTGAAAATGTTTGAAATGAGTTGGTTGAGCAACTCAATTGGGATACCACCATTACCATTAAACAGACCACCATGAGTGTCATTGACAACATTAAACGACAATTGAGACACAGTTAAAACATAAGGAAGAATAATGATAGAGAATGAACATTCTGAAATTGTTTTGGAATGTGATGGGAAGGAAGTTAAATGCTTTTGAGGCCGTGCATGACATCATTGTCACATTAATGATTTCATTGCCTTGGCTTTGTCTTTTATCTTCTTGCAATTGTTCCAATATTCTACTTAGCCTTAATAAACTGATATGGTTTAAAAACAAAAAGATTCTAAAACTGTAATATCTTAGAAATGTCATGAGTTGGTCTTTGGGGCGGCCCGGTGCTGAAAGTGGTTAATGTGTTGGCCTCACAGCTCTGGGTTCCTGGGTTCAAATCCATCAAAATCAGTAATTTGGGAATGATTTTAACCCAGCGTTGGACCCAAGTTAAATTCCGCATAACAAGTGGTTTTACTTTATAAGATACATTTTCTATTGTAATAGGAATCTTTAATTCAATACAAATAATTGCATGAAGTGGGTGGTCCAGCAGATGAGTGGGTAGCATGTCGGCCTCACAGTTCTGGGGTCCTGGGTTCAAATCCAGCTCAGTCCACCTGTGTGGAGTTTGCATGTTCTCCCTGGGCCTGCGTGGGTTTTCTCTGGGTACTCTGGTTTCCTGCCACATTCCAAAGACATGCATGGTAGGCTGATTGGATATTCTTAATTGCCCCTAGGTATGGGTGTGAGTGTGTATGGTTGTCCGTCTCCTTATGCCCAAACAAGCCCAGGGAGAACATGCAAACTCCACACAATTTGGGAAGTTACTAAGTATTATGAATAAAACATTCATTTTAAACACTGCTTTTTTTTCTGGGTAGGACCTGGGGGTGCTGATTGCTATCTTCGGTGACTTCAGACGATAAGCGGACTGCCCCCAAGACTGGTCGCCAGTCAATTGCAGGGCACACATAAAGACAGACAAATGTTCACACTTAATCACTGCCACTGAACAGGAATCGATCACTCGCTTGCCACACCAAAGCCAGATGAGTGAACCACTACACCATAAAGGGGCTCACGACTAAAAAAGTGTATTTAAATGTTTTTACTCATTGTAACTTTATTCACATTCCGTATACACTGTATAAAATATTTCAACTTTATTCTTGCAATCTCCATCCATCCATCTCCTGTCACTAGTTGTCATGGGAGTAATACTCACTAAAAAAAAGCTACTTTTTGTCACAGTTCCATCTGGTTTGTCGGAATGCTTCCAAAAAATGAACATAAATAAAACCTACCTCATAATCTATCATAGTTTTCTTTTCATCCTTATTTAAGTTTTACGAGGAACAACACTTGCATAGTTTTTGCTCTCACAAATGTTACGGTCAGATCGTTGCCTCTAAAAAGTGCATGTATGTTCACGTCATTTTTATACAATTTTTTTGTGGTTTGGTGGCACCAATGAACATCCTCATAGAAATTCTAATAGTGTGCGTGCGTGGCAAAGGTAGCTGATTATCCGGACCGACCAAACATTCCACCACTTCAAAGCCACTGCTATAATTACAAAGCTCCGAGGTGTGCCCGACCCACACAGAAGCTTCCCAGGCATCTCCATCACACTCTCATACACACACACACAAACATGTTCAGACAAATTGCTTTTCCTATTATCGTGGCTTAAGTGACATTATTGTGGAAAGGAAGTGGGATGTACGAGTTTGTTCAAATCCTGGCTGTTCTTTCAATCAGTCTTCTCTCATACCACAAAACCACATAGGTGAGTATCATCAAAGTTTCGAAGGCATTGGTTAGCCCAAAACAGAGATAGTTATTTAAAAAAAGAAAGAAAAGGTTTCTCATGAATGTGAATTCTTTGAAGTAATTTTGTATGTCAATAAAAAACATGCTTAAACGGCTGTGATATACTTATTATATCAAGCCTGAAGTGCTGCCTTAAAACAGAGGAGAGCATTGAGGAGAAGCTCAAAGCATAGAAGAGATGTGACATGAGATATAAAATGTATCAAAGAATTCCCGTAGTGAAAAGAAGAGCTCTGTTGTCTGAGGACTGGGTTTGATTAATACGAATCGACTGGTTTGGAATGGTTAACGATAATGAGATTATCAGGTTAAAACATAATTAAAAAAGAATATTGAATAATATGGAAAAGGTAGACAATCTCATGTATGGTATGTTGGGATGGAAGAAACATGTTTTTGAAAATTCCTGTGTTCCTATGGAAAAATCTAGGAACGTGACTGCCAAATATCTATATGCCAGTGGGAAATACAAATATTCATGCTAAAAAAGTGCAATTAGATGAAGAATAGATGAAATGGGGAAACATACGCCACTGACTGAATCATGAGTGACGTGCAAGGAAAAAGAAGCAAAGCGGTAAGAGAGAAGGAGGGACAGAGGGGAAATATGCAACAGTTTCTCCCCTCAGGAGTCAATCTTTTCGCCTTGCCGCTTGCTGGCGCCTTAACAAACTCCTGATAGTCTGCGAAATAATCCCCTTAACAAATGAGAAACAAACAAAATATTGATACGTGAAGTTACATAACATTACAACCTATTTTCTTGTAAGAATATGTTATGCTGTGCAGCATTACGACTTTAATATCATAGTATTACGATGTATGACTATTCTCATGAAACTACAACTTTAATCTTGTTAGTCTTTCTCTTGGTTTGCCCCAAATATTCTGCCGTTATGTGATCATTAATGCACTAATGGACATTATAATCAGGTGTGTCTTATGTATGAAATAAACTTGTTCACTGATGGCGCACCTAATAACCTGGTGCACCCTGTATTCATTGAAAACTGATATTTGAAATATTGAATGTCTTAATAAAGGTTTAATCAAGTCATGTCTTGTCATAAAACACTGTTATGGGACGCTTACGAAATTACACGCATGATTTGAAACACAGTAAAACATCCGTTTACTCAACAGAATCCTTCCATCATCATTGAATAAATAAACTGTAAACATGTGTAAATTCTGCATTGCAAGCATGCAGTTATCAGAGAAAACCTAAAATTGAATTGCTACAATGAATTAGTTCATTCATGTCACACGGAAATATTTCATATCCAGTATTGCTGAATCATGAGGCAAGAAGGATGAATGGCCCACCCAGCTGCATTGACGCATGTGAACATCTCATCTTGTTTGTATCCAGCTGACTTGAGGGACAGATTGCATAGCATAAATTCTCAATTCACTGATGGCATGTAGTGTGTAATTAGAGTGTGGTGTACTGCTTTCAATCAAAATTGGCACACATTTTCCCACTCGGTCCTGATCATAAAAACCAAACAAATGGCTTTGAGATAAAAAAAAAAAAAAAAGCTACGATCGAATGGCCACCGATTCAGGGTGTCCCCTGCTTCTGGCATGTAGACAGCTGGGAATGGCTCCAGCAACCCAACGACCCGAATTAGGATAAAGCGGTTCAGAAAATGAGATAAGATGAGATAAAGAAGAAAAGGCAATTGTGCTGCATCTATGGATGTAGTGGTCCAGAATTAGCTGCATGTTTACTCATGCAGTGTCACAGGATTAGATTCAGAGGTGTAATCCATTCCTGGAGCAGAACAAGATATACGCAGATCAAAAATAGAATTCAGAATTCATAAAATCATGCATTGACACTGGTTGTTATTATTATTATTATTGTTTTTATTAATATTATTATAGTTTTTATTATCATCAACATGTTTATTATTATTATTGTTTTTATTATTATCATCATGCTTTTATTATTTTTGTTTTTATTATTGTTTTTATTATTAACATCATGATTTTATTATTTTTGTTTTTATTATTGTTATTATTATTATTGTTCTTGTTGTTATTATTGTCATCATCATTGATATTGTTGTTATTATTGTTATTGTTATAATTATTATCATCATTATCATTATTATTCATTTACCATTATTGAACACCACACTGCTTACCATGCAAAACATTGCCAGCAGTCCTTCATTTATTCAAGATCCAGTTTTTATGCATGTCACTGGTAAACTGGAGTCCATTCCAGCTGGTTTTAGTCTAGACAGGGCTGTATATATTATATGTCATTGACTGGTCACTAGGAAATCGTATTAATACTCCTAATCACATACTACATCTGTGCTGCAATCTATTACTGTGCATGTATAAATTATGTCACAATATGGTGGTATCATTCATCTGGACCTTTGTTCGATCGCTGCCAGACCTCTGGTCAAATTGGATTGGACGTGAAACCTGATCACTCAACTTCACCGTTAAAATGAATTTGATGACCATAACTGTCACTAGCAATCAATGAATTAAAGGCAGTAAGCCAAAAATTTACTTCAGAGTTATCAGGATACTGCAAAAAGATTATACATCTTTAAAAGGATATAAAAGGAGGCATTGCGGCAGCCTGGTGGCGCGAGTGGTGAGCACGTCCTCCTCACAGTTTTGGGGGTCCTGGGTACAAATCCAGGTCATGTCCACCTGTGTGGAGTTTGCATGTTCTCCCCCGGCCTGCGTGGGTAGGAAACGGAACCGGGTACGCCGGTTACCTGCCACATTCCAAAAACATACAAGGTAGGCTGATACGACACTCTAAATTGCCCCTAGGTATGGGTCTTCTTGTCCCCTGCTATCGTCTGGCCACCGATTCACGGTGTCTCACGCCTCTGGCCTGGAATCAGCTGGGATAGGCTCCAACACCTCCCACAACCCTAATGAGGATAAAGCGGTTCAGAAAATGAAATGAGAGGAGGCAGGGCAGAAGAGTGGTTAATACATCTGCCTTACAGTTCTGAGATCAATGGTGCAGGTCCCCCAGTGAGGTTCTGACCTTCCTGTGTAGTGTTTGTATGTTCTCCCTTTGCCTGGGTGGGCTTTCTCCAAGTAGTCCAGTTTTTTTGCCACAACCCAAAAACATGCATACTTAGGCTTGTAAATGGTCACTCATCTCATTGTGCCCTGTGATTAGCTGGTAAATAATTCAGGGTGTCCCCCGCTGCCCACAATTGGCTGGGATTGCTTCTAGCATCCCCAGCAACCCTTGTGAGGATAATAGGTATGAAAAAAATGAATGTGAAACAAACTGGCGAACTTCTACGTAGTTTCGTACATTAATTTCATAACGTCAGGTTTTGACAACAGAACTACAGGAGAGGGAATGTTTCAGTGACAACAGTACCTCAAAACGTAGGCCGAATTTAAGGTTATTGAGAGCTTGGGGAGGCATTTTCATTGATCTTCTAATCATTTGCTGTAAGAAAACTGCTACCCTCATGCTGAGAGCAACTTTTAAAATACACTGAATTCTAAATACAATTAAAGACAATTCCTACATAAACATAAGGCCTATGTTTTCTCTGTTCACGATGGGTGACCGCTCCGATCTTCTGTTTCTTTGGAGTGGTTTTATTTTCCCGAGCCTTCCCTGAAGGCAGCGCCTCTCAACATACTAGTGAAGTGTGATTGGTTGAAACTGCATGTGTGCGTAATATGACGTGCCTAAATACAAACGCCTCCACGCGATTTGACAGCATCAACACAACGCGGATTCGAACGTTGGGGGGACTGCGGAGATGTCTTCCCGGGAGAACGCAAAGGATATGAGCGGCCGGTCGTCCGACGAAGAGAAGAAAATCTCTTCTCCTTCGGTTCCGACGCAGCTTCGACTTCCGTTTAGCGTCGAGGCCATCATGTCCGGGAGGACAACGGTGGCGCGCCGCAGCGAAGAGCCCGCTCACTGGAAGTCGGAGGCCGAATCGGTGACGATCGCAGAGTCGATGCCCGCGGGATTCGGCTCGGTATACGTCTGCGGAGATGCGGCCGCCCAGAGCCGGAAGACCTACCCGACAGCGCCCTCGTCGCCGGTCAAATCCGATACATCCGAACCGGAAGACTGGGCACTCCCCTCTGAGCCCCGTGAGTTTTGCACACCTTTCATTTACACATTTATATCTTCATACACCCGCAGTTTTGATCGATATTGCAAAATTCTCCAGCAATTCGAGACCTCTTGGTTGATTACTTGATTTCCCCCTGACTTTAACAAATTTCCTACAAAATTAACAGAAATCAATTAAGGCATGGTTAAAAATCTTCCATTCCACTTCAAGCTGGATATTTCTTGTGACCACTCAAATTCTCACTTTTTAAATAATTCCGAAATTAATGCTGGCTTTGCATCAATCTTGTCCTTTTACACTCACCTCATTCAAAACATCTTGGAACTACTGGTGTCTATATTCTCCAATGCTCCAATTTTACACACAATTCCATATGGAAAGGGTATTTGAATTAATATAGACAAATTATTACCCATACTTCCATATTCTGTAACTTATTATTTCTTTCTTTCATGCAGGAAACAGAAATCCATCCATATTTTTGACTACTTAAGTATTTCAAGTTGCTGACCTCTATTTTAACTGACATAATATACACCAAAGTTTAGTGTAAACTCACTAACCAATTAATCAGCAATTCAAACCATCCCATCATCAAGTCTTGTATTCCTAAGTGGAATCAATTCCACAACATTGCACTTCAACACGGGCTCTGTAGTTATACCATGCGATTTTAACTATGTTGCATTTTTCAATAAACAGATGGTTAAAACCAAATTTGAGAACAATGCAAGAATGCAAACTAAATTTAATCAGCTTTGAGGAGTGTGAATACAAAGTTTGGCTTCTATAAGAATCTATCAAAGAGAGATATGCTTGATAATTTTGGGTTTTCCTATTGCACTACCTAACGTGATACAATATGCCAGCACAAACGGTAACTCACTGACACTCACGCATAATATTTTCTACATATTTGGAACATGCTTATTTGTGTATTTTTAATTCCAAGTTTGTGAGTGGCTTTTGTACCAAACTTCGCAGTGTAGTACAACAAACATATTTAACACTGATTTAACCTCTTAAAGAATCTTTAGATTAACTGTACATTTGTGGTTTTTCCATCATATGTCTTAATTTATTTGAGATGAAATATGTGTATCTAACATAATTGTCCAATAAAGATGAGGTCAGGCCATTTGACTCACCCATTTTACTTTTCCCACCTTCTCCATGATTAGATTGTAGTTTTAACCAATATTTTTTGTGCCATTTGATCTCCTTCCTCAGGTCAAGTCAGTACCACCTGCCAGTTAAGGAAACACAAGTCTAACCGCAAACCACGCACACCCTTTACCACGTCCCAGCTTCTGGCTCTGGAGAGAAAGTTCCGGCAGAAGCAGTACCTCTCCATCGCCGAACGGGCCGAGTTCTCATCCTCCCTCACGCTGACAGAAACCCAGGTGAAGATTTGGTTCCAGAATCGGCGCGCCAAAGCCAAGAGGCTACAGGAAGCCAAACTGGAGAAACTAAAAATGGTAGCCACGGCCAAATCGACGCCATCGACTACGACGGGGCTTGTTCACCCTGGCCTCAGGTTACCACTGACATTGGACGCCATGTACGGACAGTCCTTCTCGCCGTATCACCACAGAGCCATGATGCCCTTTTCGCCGTTAGGATTGTACGCCGCTCCCTTTGGCTACAGCATGTACCACTTATCCTAGATATGGAATTATGGTTGACTTTAAAATGTTTACAGTCCCTCATGGAGATCTTTTATTTTCCCCATGCTGAGGATTGTAAAACGCTTTTGATGAACTCCCGGTCACCAGCTCGTGTTTGATACACACTTGCACTGGACGTTCAGTTGACAGCCAAATGTGCCTTATGACCGACCACAAGGGCCTTAACATGAAAAGTTCATCGTAGGGATAATTTCAAATCAACCTGCAATTGGTGGTTGTGTTAGAGAGACCATATGAATTATTATTTTTTAAATCATTTTACACCTTCGACTTCTACAGATTTTTCTCATAAAAGCACACTTCTAAATGTACTTTTATCACTGTTCTTGTGCTTTATCTCTCACGGGTGTCTTAAGAGGCCAAATGGCAAAAACTACCACCCCCCCCCCCCCCCCCAGACTCTTTTGTGCTGTTCATTCCATTGTGCATTGAGATCATAGTCATTGTAAACCCTCAAGTAAATGCAACTGACAAACACAGCCATACATACATATGAAGACTCAATACAGCAATAATGACTGGCAAAACTCACAACAACACATCTATAAGAGACATTTACTGCCTCTTCTTGATCTTCATTTTGCTGTAACTCTTCCACCAGACCTCAGTGCTGACAGACATCTAGAAACCTGGCATACTGAAGAAGTGTCACTCTACATTTAGATTTGTTTCAATCTTGTAAAACACTTAAATTCATTCATTTTTTGAGCCAGTTATATTAACAGGGGGTCTTGGAGCCTATCCTAGCCAAACACGGGCAGTCGGTACGGTACACTTTGAATTAGTTCCCAGCCAATCGCTCAAAAATATAAACAACAATATCTTGGGGAACACTGTAGTATGGATGCCTGACAGATTCAGCTTCAATGCCAAAAAAAATAAATATGCCTATTTTTTTATCATATGCTTCTCACTATATTTACCCCAAACACAGTTTTATATGATCTTTCATGATGGCTTTAACTGCCCCGGCAAGACAACATGGTGGCCTTAAACCTATTAATTCTCTGGAACTGGGGGATTGTACAAGTGACTTTTTATATATATATATATATTTATGATTGTTTGCGAATATGTGGTATGAGTGATATATTTGTATGGTCCTTGCACGCCCCTTCAAAAGGGATCGCTTATGCATATTATGTATGTTCTTCCTGTTTTATTGAAATGAAAATAAAGATTTACAATGTGTTTGTTAAAAATGTGTCCTATATATTCAAGTTTTTTTTCTCAAGTTGCATGCATTTGGTATGGTCAAGAGTTATGGTCCTACATTGAGTATGTTCTCAGATTTTGTTGGTTTAATAGCTATATGTGACCATGGAAATAAAATAACTTTATTTTTGTTGCTGTTCTGCATGCGTTGTAGTTTTTTTATTTACAAAAATAATTTCATATAGAGGTCTGTCACACTCATTCACTCCAACTGAAGTACATTGTTTTTTTTGTTTTTGCTGTTCGCAGCTTTCAGGAATGTCACAAAATACCGAAAACAATTCAGTGTAAAAATCCAGATGCAACCTCAAATAATGCCAATTCACTGTGGGGAAAAAAAGGTATTAATAAGTATGCATACATGATAAAAAGGGTGGCACAATGGCCTCAGCTGGGATAGGCTCCAGCGCCCCCTGTGACTCTAAGTAAATGAAGCGGTTCAGAAAATGTGATGAGCTGAGAGTAGATGAGGCATGATAAAAGAAATGAAATGTTTTAAACTTAATTAAAAAAATAAAATCTGTGGCGCATGTCGGCATCACAGTTCTGGGGTCCTGGGTTCGAAACCAGGTCACTCCACCTGTGTGGAGTTTGCATAGTGGGCCTGTGTGGGTTTTCTCTGGGTACTGGGGTTTCCACCTACATTACAAAAAACATGCTTGGTTGTTGTGTGAACATAAATGGTTTTGTGTCTCCCCGTGCCCTACAATTGGCTGGCCACCAATTCAGGGCCAGCACCCCCAAGGCCCTTGCGAAGATAATGTTGTTCAGGAAACTAATGAATCATTGACTGAGGGATTGAATGAGTCAGGCCATATGAATATGCCAGATTCATTTTTTCTTCAAAATTGGTTTTAAAATTTAAAAATATATAGACCACAGTTTTGAGGTATTGCTTGTCAAAACTGTTCTGTTTTCTATGGGGTTACACACATTCATGATGAAGTGTTATCATTGCCTTTATAAATTTGGGTTGGACCAATGTAAAATCTCTTCAAACAGATGAACAACAACAGCAATGTCATTTAACACACATCCAGTTGTGCAATAATGAATATTGACAAATGAGCTAAGGTCTCCGGATCAAATGATTCCGATTTGTACAATACATAAATCAAGAATTAAGAATTTAAATTACTTGATTTTTAAAATCAAATTTAAAATGTTGATGATGACTTACTTGAATGTAACCACCAAAAGTTGAGAAGTACACTGTAAATCCAGATTTGTGAGTCCTTAAATGATTACAGGAAATTGAGTACATCTACTCAAGTTTCATCCAATAACTCAACTGTTAAAAATAGAAATTGACTAAAAATATTATGTTATTAAACTTTAATTACTCAAAGCTTAACATATTTGTCTATTTGCCTGATAATGAATAGGGAGAAATTAGGGTTCATGTTTATGGGGGATTTGAATGTACAAAGGCTTAGGAATCCAACCAAGGTAGTGAAATACTCAAACATGAGCGATGACACACTGAGATTTACTTACGCATCTAAAGAAGTATGACAATAACTTTGTTCTGGTGGAGGAAGTTCTAAAAATACCATTGGTGTCAAATTTTGACATTTTAAGTTATGAACATTGCACAATGAACAACATCAGGTTCTCATTTAGCTCAAGAAGTTATTGTCTTACAAATGTTTCATTCTATTGTTTCATATATGTCACCTAAAAATGTCTTTCATATAAAAAATTACCGTAATCATGACTATGTTGGGTAAATTTTAGATTCAATTGTATTCTTTTTTAACTACAGATTTATTTTGTTCCGTTGTTGTAGAAAAGTCTCAATTATTATCTGAGAAGGAAAGAAAAGCCACTTATTAGTGTCATGTGTTAAACATAGCATTAACAACTGTGACATAAGCCTAAGGACGTGCGTCTGCCTTCTAGTTTAAAGCTGAATCCGGCTTCTGTGTGACTTTGATGCAAAGAGGAAATTGCTTACATGTGGCGGCAGACCTTTATGAGGTTTCCCTCTGTTAAATGAGTGTGTTGTAGAGGCGCCATTTTCTATTGCGGTGTCCAATGTCAAAGGGCGAAGCATTCTCCACTTGGCTATCGATTTGTCGTAGTCTGTTTGTGTCATTAGCCGGCCCTTGGTCAGTAATTAGCACAGCATGTGGTTGTCAAGTGTCTCAACACAATAGCACAGGCCCACTACCTTCTTCTACTGACGCTCTACTTAAATAATGCCAAATGCTTAACATAAACTTTAATCTTATTTTGAAAGAGGAGCCAAAACCTAATATTATTTTGTTTTTCAAATTTAGTGCGTGTGCCACTTATCCTATTTAAAACCTAATGTTGAAGATGTATACACCATCCCACCCCCTCACCCCCAAAATTAAAATTTTAAAATGAGAAAATTACTACATCGTGGAGTTACTACATATAAAGTGTCTCAATGCTGTCTGAGAGTGGAAAAAAAATGACTTTTTTTGTGCATCCCCATTGCCTCTCAGCGACTAGGAGAAAATTGAAGAATATCAAGAGCATGCTTTCCCTCTTTCTATCCGTCTTTGGTGCTTTGCTGATCAGTTAAGAAAGAAGCTCTGTTGATGTTGTTGCTGTTGTTGTTGTTGCACTGCAAGCGCTTGAGGATTACCCTCAGACAGCGCTAGAGGTGCCACTGGAACGCGGATTATTTCATCCGGGGGGTAGTCGGAGGTGAGGGGCAGTCAAATATCTCCGGCTGGATGAAAAACGTAGGGTGCCACGTTCCTTGTTGGCAGCTCTGAGTGGTATTTGTTGGAATTCGCAGGCCGCGGCGAGCGGCCTCTCAGGAGACACCACGTGAAGGTTTCCAACTTTGTCTCCCAGCTCTGTTGATGCTGCCGTACGGCCTTCACAGCCAGACCACATGATTTGGAAAAGACAAGAGAAAAAAAAAAAACAAGTAAAAGGGGCAAAGAGTCTAAAAGAAACTTCTAAGTCTGACACATCTAATTTTATCTTTCCATGACTTGCAGTTTGGCTGAATGTACTTTTTTTCATTCGAAACCCAGATAACCGGAAAAACTTTTATTGAACAATAGGGATCCTTGAAATTCTGGTGTAGTGAGTTGGTATATTAATCACCAAGCGTGCTAGTGAGAGCTGCAGAATTTGAAATGTTGAAATTTTATTGGCGTTTTCAGAACAACCCTAAGTACTATTACTACACAGGGTACACAAACAATTCTAAGGAACAATAAATGTATTCCATAATTCAAAAAGGGGAAGCATTCGTTCTCACTCGCTGCTGTTCAAAACTCATTCATTTATTAATTTTCTGAAGCGCTTTATCCTTATTAGGGTTGCAGGGGGTGCTGGAGACTATCCCAGCTGACCCCGGGCCAGAGGCGGGGTTAGGCCGCCATTCGATCACAGGGCACAAGGAGACAGACAACCATGCACACTCTCACCCATATCTAGGGGCAATTTAGAGTGTCCAATGATCCTACCATGCATGCTTTCGGAATCTGGGAGGAAACCGGTGTACCCGGAGAAAGCCCACTCAGGCCCAAGGAGAACATGAAAACTCCATACAGGTAGACCGACCTGGATTTGCACTAACCACTCTTCTGACGGGCCTCATCGAAACTCACAATTGGCAAAATTATTTTTATACACGCTTTTATGAACGATTGGGTAAGATGGGATAATGTTATCCAATTAGATCTGGTGATTAGGATTTCATAATCCGCACATCAGATGGCGGCGCTTTTATGTAACATGCAATTACTCACTCGTACACAGCATGTGTCCATACAGTTCAAAACAAGCTGAGACCTTAACTCTTCTAATGGATGAGAAGCCAATTTTCATCCATTGAATTTAATGTTTGTCTTCACTTGTCCCATAAATATTATATTTATGAAACAATACAGCCGCCTCGCGGTGTAGAGATTCACTCGCCTGACTTTGGTGCGGGCAGGCGCTGGATCAATTCCCTCCGGTGGCGGTATGAATGGGAGAGCGGATGGCCATTTGTCTCTCTGTCTGCCCTACGGCTGACTGGCACCCAGTCTAGCTGCGTTAGGCTCCAACAAACCCGGCAACCTTTTTGAGGATGAGCGTATGAATGAATGCATGAATGAATGCATGAATGAATGCATGAACGAATGCATGAATGAATGAATGAATGAATGCATGAATGAATGCATGAATGAATGCATGAATGAATGCATGAATGAATGCATGAATGAATGCATGAATGAATGCATGAATGAATGCATGAATGAATGCATGAATGAATGCATGAATGAATGCATGAATGAATGCATGAATGAATGCATGAATGAATGCATGAATGAATGCATGAATGAATGCATGAATGAATGCATGAATGAATGCATGAATGAATGCATGAATGAATGCATGAATGAATGCATGAATGAATGCATGAATGAATGCATGAATGAATGCATGAATGAATGCATGAATGAATGCATGAATGAATGCATGAATGAATGCATGAATGAATGCATGAATGAATGCATGAATGAATGCATGAATGAATGGATGAATGAATGGATGGATGAATGAATGGATGAATGAATGCATGAATGAATGCATGAATGAATGCATGAATGAATGCATGAATGAATGCATGAATGAATGCATGAATGAATGCATGAATGAATGCATGAATGAATGCATGAATGAATGCATGAATGAATGCATGAATGAATGCATGAATGAATGCATGAATGAATGCATGAATGAATGCATGAATGAATGGTTGCATGAATGAATACATGAATGAATGGTTTCATGAATGAATACATGAATGAATGCACAAATGAATAAATGCATGCATGAATGGATACATGAATGAATACATGAATGAATGCACGAATGAATGTATGAATGAATGAAACAAAAAGTGAGAAGTATATAATTTAAAAGATGATATTGAATGTACACGCTTCAGGCAGCAGGTGTCAGTATAGCAACAACATTGAGCAGCATGAAAACCCAAGCAACTGGAAATCATTGCAAAACACAGACTTCTTATTTTGCCAGGCTTAAAATAGCTCTTAAAAGGGGGTCGGGCTTGACATTTTGCATGTGGTATAATTGACCTCATAAAAAATGAATACATTACTCGATATTCAGGTATTGAGGTTATTAAGAGTTGAAGTCATTTGGTTGCAGTTTTGTTTTTCTTACTGCATTTGTAGGCTTGTGAAAAATTAGGGTCGCATCTTTAGAATGTATCAAGTCTGACCATCTCATTAACATAGGGCATTTTGCATCACAAATCAACATGGGAGTGACATGCGAATCCAACACTTAGACACACACTAAAACGATTTGATCAAATCCGCCTTCTTTCCCACACATTTTACATTCTAGATGCAATTATTCCATTGAGGGTCTTATTAAAAATAAGCTTTAAAGGATGTAAATAAGCTTTGATAAATGTATCACCTGAGCTGTCACATCAAGATGACAAAAGCCCTTGAAGGGCTCTACCTTAAACACTTTTTCATGCCATCATTAGTTTTTGAAGCAGCCATGTGTCTGAGCCATATGATAAGCGAGAACATAGCCATGAGCTACAAGATAAATATAGATTCACATGTTGGATTTCATGTTGAATGTACCCATTAGAAACACATGGTTTGGCAGGGGGTCTTGACAGAGGAGATCTCTCCCAAGTCTCATCAAAGGAGGGAAGAAAAGTTCCGCGATAGTCATAGAACAGGGAATGGACCTTATGGCGTTGCAGTAGCATTGCAGTGAAAAGAATAAGAAAGGAATACTACTGTGACTTGAGGGCATTTTGTTTGAAAATTAGTCCTGTGGTCAAACAAAAGGGCAATGTGTTTTGATCAAAACCTTGCTCAGGGTTAGGCTCAATGCCCTAGGCAACAACAATAATTTACATTTTTTTGTAAGTGGGACTCTCCAGATATAATTACATTTGCCTGAAACCTGGTTGTTTTTCTTTGCATGACTATAACATATCACTGGGGACCATTTTGTGGGAGGGAATGACAATATATTTACTTTGGTAGGATTTTAGTGGTTCCATTAACAGCTCATTTTGGAAGCCATTCAGCTCGATACTACCAAATCCATTTGCTCATCTGTTTTCCTTTCTAAAAGGGCATTCAAATGAGCTTTGGTTGGTTTTATCAATTCAAGAGACTAAATGGTGTGCATGAAAGCACTCTTAATCACAGAGAACTCTAATTTGAAGCTCTTAGAATGGATGTACACTACATTAAAAAAACACAACTACTACATTTTCTTTGCCCATGTGGACCTGTTTAAGTACAAAATGAAGATGAAGAAGAAGAAAGCATCTTCAAATCAGAATTCATTATTTTCCAAGAGTGAATAAACCTCACTCAATAATATACATAATATTCTCATTCATCCATTTTACTTTGCGGCCATCAATTTAAGTAAATGCCATCAGTCCTTGCAGCTCTTTGTTTTGTATCTTGTTGTGTTGAACCTTTTTGATATTTTTGTGAAAAAACAACATCTACATGTATAAAATCGAATATAGTGCAGGCGGCCCGCCGGCTGAGCATTGAAAACAGGTCGGTCCACTTATGTGGAATTTGCATGTTATCCCCGGGCTTGCGTGAGTTTTCATTGTTTACTCTGGTTTCCTACCACATTCCAAAAACATCCTTAGTGGACTGATTGAACACTCTAAATTGCCTCCGGGCGTGAGTGTGAATGGTTATCCAGCTCCTTTTGCACTGCGATCGGCTGGCCAATGATTCAGGGTGTCCCCTGCCTTCGGCCCGAAGTCAACTGGGACAGGCTCCAGCACCCCTAAACCCTTGTGAGGGTAGGCGAATCAGAAAAGGAATGAATAAATAAATAATATGGTGCACTATTGTTGGAGACCAGGGCAAATGGATTTGGGCCAAAGGTTAGCATCCCATTTATAGTCCCACAGTCACCAATTTTGACACACTAGTTAAATGATAGAATCATGTCAAATAGTCTTTAAAAATGAAGACTGATTGTGCTGATAATGCGATATGTTGGAATACGAAATTGAACTTGCGTCAGAGGGGGAAGGAAATAAGTCCCAAATAACATTTTACTGTTTATGTACGAACTGGAGGTTGAAGCACCATAACACAACCCCTGCGACTCAGAGAAGTCCCACATGCATTGAAAAACTATTCATTTACACTGTAGTACCTGGGGTATCTCAAGGAAAATATTTGCTTGAAATTTTCCTCGTATCTCAAATTGCTCAGGGCACTCGTATGTTGAGGTATTACTGTAATATGAAATTAAACCCGGAATTTTTGACTCGTGCACCTATGGGGATGCTGGCCAACAATGCTTACTTGTTTTGGCTCCCATGTCATTCTTTACTACCATCTAAGACCAACATATTTCACTGATGCTGAGTTTAGTAATCGAGGATAGATTAAATCAGGGTGGCATACATTAAATTGAAACTGGACCTAGTGAAAGTAATGTGCTAGAAATTTTAAAAAGGTTGTTGACATATATGTGAACTTGTAACCTAACAGTAAGTGCGAGTCTTTTGACAGTTCCCACATATGCTTTTCTTTTCCTCAAGTCAATAGCCGAGAGGTCCGCAGAGGGGTTCAAAGCGAAGGTACAAGATGCGTGGTTGAGGTTGAGATCATGACTGTGGTCCGTGGTCGTGAGTGAGGCCAAAGTCCTGGGAAAATAACAAGTGGTTGGTGATCAGGTGAGGAAAACAAGGAGGTGGCACAAGAGGGTACTTTACAGTGAACTGATAAAGACGATCCAGCGACGTGGTCAAACTCTGGTGGCTTGAATAGCTTCCCGGTACAGGTGAGATCTTAAGCCTGAGCCCGAGCCCAACCTGACCCAAAATTTGGGGCGGGCTGGGCATAAAAGGACAATCATTACTTTGGGTTCAGGTCGGGCCAGGCTTCTCTCTCGCTGTAAAAAGGGATACTAAAATGATGTGTGGTCTGTCTCACTGACTGTTTTTTAAATATATATATATATATATATATATATATATATATATATATATATATATATATATATATATATATATATATATATATATATATATATATATATATATATATATATATATATATATATATATATATATATATATATATATATATATATATATATATATATATATATATATATATATATATATATATATATATATATATATATATATATATATATATATATATATATATATATATATATATATATATATATATATATATATATATATATATATATATATATATATATATATAAATGTATGCTACAACGATGTGTGGTCTGTCTCACTGACTGTTTTTTAAATATATATTTATGAAAATGTATTCTAAAACGATGTATGGATAGTAAATTAAGGAATACTTGTTATAAAATAAATGATTTGGATAAAACAGAAAAGGGGCTGTAATGTAATTGCAATTAGAGCCGTAGAGCCAGAGCATGCTCTGCGCACATCACGTGAACGCTGCCTCCTTAATAATCTTCCCCTCCGCAAATCCGCATATATTTTGACCTGGCATCCCCAATATGGTGGAGCAAGAGGTTAAGGATAAACTAAAGACAGGAGAACTGAAAAGACAAAAACGTACCCGGATGAGTAAGATGTGGAAAAGCTTCAAATTGATGGTTGAATATGTTGAATAAAAGTTGCGTTGGATTCCCCGAATGTAGTCCATGTGGCGCTTGGCTCTCATACGAGAACAACTAGACTGGTACCTCGACACTGAGCAGTCATTTAATTAGCTGTACTGACAAAAGTGATGATCTCAAACATATCTATTATCATATAAAAGATGTGAAGGTGTATACATTCTTGTTTAACTTAGAATCTGTTACAAAAGACAAGCTTTAATCTGTTATCATAAATCACTCCTCCTCCTCCCGACTCGGGAGTCACAAATAAAGTATGAAATTTTTGGTTTGCTCAGGCTCCGTCCTGCAAATCCAGTTAATGTCTCGATTGCCTGCGGGCCGGGTCGGGCTGGATTTTTTTGGCCCAATCTTACCTTTTCCTTCCATCAGGTGCTGGACCTGTGATTGGGTGAGAGGAGCAACCACCCACCTGTCTGACCCTGGGGCCTGACACCAAAGTACGGATTTTAAAATAATTTGTATACTTATTTGATATGAAGCAAAAATGTGAATTTTCCAGTTGTAAAATTGGGTGCATGTACAAACAAAAGTAAAAACAAGATCCCGCATACAAGCGGCTCAGATGAGTTTCCTCTGCAGGATGTCCGGACTGTCCCTTAGCGAAAAGGTGAGAAGACCGGTCGCCCACATCAAAAGGAGCCAGATGAGTTGGCTCGGGCATTTGGTTAAAATACCTCCTTGACTCTTCCATGGTGGAGTGTTACGGCCACGTCTCACCGAGAGGAGGCAGACCGTGGACACGCAGTGGAGACTATGTCTCCTGGCTGACCCGGGAATTCTGACCATGCCTGCTGAAGCTGCTGGGCTTACAACCCGATCAAGGATAAGTGCAAGAAGATGAATATGCAGACAGTTTTAATCTTCGGTGACTAATGTCTGAATTTCCCTGTCTGCGTCAAACAGAATGCAGCATAATGATGATATATGTGTTCAAACTGGAAGGACAAGTCTAGAGAGCCAGGTATATAACGGTTTTTACAATGGCATTAAATGTATAGCATGCAACCTATGAGTTCAGACTTATTAGAAAGTCTTCAGCCATCTCGTAAAACAAATAAAAAAATAAATTATGACCACATTTGTTAGATGTTACAGTGTTTCAAATAAATGTCCAGAAGGGCCATGATAAATAAATATTAAAAGTCAAAATACATTAAATTTGTACTTGCTACCTCCAAATAATGGGAAGAAGTAAAAGATGCAGTGTCATTGTTTTCATGACACATTTCACTGCCTTTACATGTTTTCGAATTCAAGATTACGTTCATTCATCACTAGTCCAACTGCGGGGAGGATAGATGACAAGCAAGTGAAGCTTAAAAATAAAATCAGTAATTGAGCTGCAGAAAACACCCAATTCGGACTTTTGGAAAATATGTATTATAGCCGCGGTGGTAAAATAGTTAGACACAATGAGAAAAAAATTGTTAACTGTGAGAGTCAAAGAGCCACACCATATGTCAGAAGCAGTATTAAAAATATCAATCTGCCAAATAATTTTAAAAAATATATTTTTTTTATGGGCCCTGGGTGTGTGTCAAGACAGAAAAAATCTGAGAAACATAAAACGAGGCAAAGAGCACAATATGATGAGAAGCAGAGAGTTGCAATCATTTTGGCCGGGTGCCGCATACAGCTCGAGAGCCATGTGTATGCCACCCCTGTATGGCAGTCTCCTTTGTTGCTCCCTGCCTAAGAGACAGTTGTGGACAAAAGTTTACATACAATTGTGAAGAACATAAGGTCATGGCTCTCTTGAGTTTCCATTTATTTCTACAACTCTGATTTTTCTCTGGTAGAGTGATTAGAAGAGATACTTCTTTGTCACAAAAAAAATCATAAAGTTTGGTTCTTTTATGACTTTATTATGGGTGAAATTAAAAAAGTGTATTTTACATCAAAACAGTTTTGAGGTTAGAGTGAAATACAGAAGTGAAATTAAACAAAAGTCAGTTATCTTTTATATAGCTGTAACTCTTTCTCTGGCAGGTTAGGTTTTGTAATGATAGAGTATGTGGGCATTCCACAGAGGAGGACATTGGCAAACCCCCCTTCCATCATGAACATCCCCTCTCACGCCCTGCAGAATCAGATTCACACCTTGCATGGAGTGCTATGCTAATCCAGGTCACTCCTTCAATCAGCAATGAAAGCCATCAAGCTTCTGACTCCATAATTTCGGAAACTGGACGCCCAAATCCACAAGGTGCAGTAAAAAACATAAATAAGTAATATAAAAATATATAAAGTCACATCCAGGCAAGCTAATTTCTAAAATATTGCACAATCTAAGAGATTGCATATTGTTATTGCACACACGATAACAATGTGCAATAATTTAGAGTGTGCAATATTTTAGAAATTACTTTGCCTGGACGAGACTTTTTATATTTTTATATTACTTTTTTATGTTTTTTTACTGGGAAAACACACTTTGTGAGGTAGCGCAACCAATTTCGTTTTTCGCAATGAATAGCCTATCTTAAAATTTGTGTCATAGATGAAACACCCCAGTTTATAAAACACTAGTATTAGTGGTGGTAGTAGTGGAAGTAGTGTAGTAGTTGTGTTATACGGAGATGTGAACAGAGAATTTTCATACAATAATCAACCAGTTTTGACACCTCGGATTATACACTGCCGACTTTTGAGAAAATTATTTTAGTTGTCTTATATTGTGGAAAATATGATAAGATCTGTTCCTTTAACACAGGTGACATTTGTGATAATTGGTACAAAGATAAGCAGGAAGTACTGTTGGGCCTGTCAGCCATGCTGCACGCTAAGTGTCACGTGTCATTTTGAGTAAGAGCAAACTCACGCTACGACCGATGTCCCAAGGGTGGCGCCGTCACTGTCGCAAGAGCCGTCGGGCTTCCTCTTTTCTGTAAGCAACGGCACTGCAATGGCAGTGTGCGGCGTGTGACCTTTCAAAGAGCCGATGGAACATGACAAGGATCTTAGCATGTGAAAAGATAGGCCCACGGGTGTTGTGAAATCTATGGCCCCAACACTTGTGTGCTCTCCTTGTCTGCACCGTGACATCTAATGTGACATCACATGATGGAAGTTTGAACTGCAAGTGACTTTTGAGGCCCATATTAAACAGGATACAAATCAAATCAGCTCTTCCAAATACATTTTGACCTATTTTGCATTTACAGTGTTACCTCGGTTATCGCGATTTAATGGGGTCCGGGACCACCCGCGAAAAGTGAATTTCCGCGTAGTAGGGATTCCCCTTCAAAAATGCTTAATTTAAATTTAATTTGATTCTTTTTTTTAAATTTTTTTTTATAATGTTTTTTTTAAAACAAATTTTACCCCCCTGTATACAGTACACCATATAGAATACGGGTAGAGAGAGTGAAATTCATGTTATAACAAAAAAAAAGTTAAATATGTTGTTTCAATGTAATATTTGTATTTTTTTTCCAAAAAAAATCCGCGAAGATCTGAGTCCGTGGTAGCTGAACCGCGAAGTAGCGAGGGAACACTGTACTAAGTCAAGATTCTTGTAATGTTTTATTAATATTTTTAGAGTGATTTGGTGATAAAACCTTTAACATATTTGGACAGTTGGACATCATGAAATGTTGATGATTACCTTTCCCCTACAATTAAAGTTACTCAATGTATGATAAGCCTGACACAATGTTATGTGGCTATGATTCTTTGTGCACTTTGTCTGGCATAGGTATTGATTGTTGCTGCTTTTGTTGTTTTGGTTGGCTGTAATGTAACCTTTATTGAGTGGTAAACTATGCACAATTTATTTTTACTAGTAAGGTCATCATGTTGTAACAAATTGTACACGCACGCAACCTTTCGCTTTGCTTGTTCAGGAATGTTTGTGTGTAGCCATGAGCTTGAGTACAAGTCCTTCTCAATTTGGCATATGAGTGGAGTGGTTAGTTCTCCAGGGAATAACAGTTTTCACTCTTGGACCATATACACGGCAACTGACGTTGTTCTATTCCAGGAAGTTGCCTAAAAACCAAAAGGAGTATTGCAGTTGTGGCACTCACTGACACTTTCTGCCTCTTGTGCTACACCTCTGTTTATTTTTAGCAACGGGAGAGGGCCAAGGGTGCCGGAAAGGCTAGCAGTTTGATGATGAGGAAAGAGACTACCCCCAAATAAACCCAACAGACACTTGATTAGGTACACCTACACGTACAAAAATATTGTTTACTTAGGCTATACATACCATATCACTGGTTTATCGATATTGTACAAGCAAGTTATACAATAATTTTAGATTTGCACGGGTCGCCAGAGTTTATCCCAGTTGACTTTATGCAAAAGCCAGGTCCTTCTTATTCTAGACCTCTGATTGGTTAAACTCTCGACACTGGAATAGTTGAAACAAAGACCAGGACCCATTGCGGCCCTTTGTGGAATCGGTTTGAGACCTGTGCTCTACATCAATTGCATTTGTTGACTTTATGTCCACATAAATCAACTAAACGTCAAATGCAACACACTGACTCTATAAATCTCATTCTCACTTGCCATTCATAATCATTTATAGAAGACTCAAACAACCCTTTGAATCTGTCTGAGTACAGAAAGGAGGTCACAGTGCAGCCATTTCCTACCATGATAATGGCGAGGCACTCAAAACACATGCACCCTTTACACAAAGTCTCGCTCTGTTCCTTTCAGATTAGACTCCATCTAATGAAGTAGCAATGGTTATAGCGGCAGAGACAAAGCTTTTTATCTTGATTCATTATAGGAGGCTCCATGGCCTGGCCTGGTGGCACATCTGAGGTCAGCGGCGAGCTGGAGATAGCACTTTTTCGACCCACAGCAAACGAGGAATACAAATGAGGAATTCCGGAAGTTAGCCAAGCAGAGGAGATGGACACAATGCCTTGCTATAATTAATTAGGGAGCCCATTTATTTCAGAGGATTTCACATGCAAGTCAGGTTGTCAATGAATCCTGGGAGATATGTGCATGAACACTGAAATGATGACACAGTCACCAATAATTGGAATCCCTTTTAATATGTAAAATGTCCTATTTAAGCAAGAGTTTTAAAATAATCCACTTTTCACCACATATTCCATATAGTACATAGACAGAAATAATCAGGATAAAAAAAATGCTAAAAACTAAAATGAGGCATAAACACTGCATGTAGACAGAAGTGTCAAACTCATTTTTGTCACAGCGCCATGCCGTAATTAAGTTTCATTTTGAGGGCTGTTGGCTCTGCCATAATTAATCGGCTAATGAATTGACATCTTTTCTAACAGTTTCTTGATCTTTCATATAGACATTAAAATTTGTACAAATGTTTTTTTTAGCCAATAGAAAATATACTCTTGTATTTTATTTACTCATTTTTCTTATTTAAAAAGGGAAAAACCTTGAATATTTTTTTTATAATCTTGTCTTTAGAAAGATTAAAACAAATTAAATATATATTTTTACATTGAAATAAAAATCTAATACTGTTAGTTTTTAACTCGACAGTAGTTTGTACGTGAGTGACAGGGCAACTGACCTTCAGCAAAAGAACAGTGGCTAATTTTGCATTACCAAATGCTTACTGAAAATGTGATTATCTGGTGAAAAAATATTGGTTTCTGAATGCTTCAGGTGAGTTGATGTTTTACGGCCAAATGGCTTCTCTCCCAGAACAGAGGTCTCCTCATCTTTGCAGCATTGTATTTTAATTCCCTCCAAATGCCAAGCAATTCTGTTTGACCTAACCCGATGGTTTTCATTATGCGCTTTTGTCGTGGCCGTGCTGGCCGCGTTCCTGCATTCATTTGCCAAAGGACTGCAGCTGCCTGCTTCATTGGAAACATGATTTAGGCAGGGCAGCCTTATATGTGTGCATCAATGATGAATTGTTTTATAGGCCCATAGTTAACATAAGTTTTGGTGAGTCTTGACTATATATTGTCATATTTATTTTGTTGGTTAGAAAATGGCGCAAAAAATTGATTTCCACTAAACATTTTTTTACTGAGAATATTATGGTTTCTGTATGATTTACTTTTTTCCAGCATTGATTTGATCAGAAATACACAGTTGTGGTTTCCCCAGAAGATGTTTTCTGGAGAAAGTTTCTTATTGGGTTGCATTTGCATCCAAATTAAACTTTAATTATGACATGGCGCAGTGACAAAAAGGAGTTTTACACTCGTGCAGGGTTTATTCCTTATTTTAGTTTTTTTGCGTTTTTTTTTATCCAGATGATTTCTGTCTACGTTCTATGTGGAATATGTGGTGAAAATTTGATTATCTTCAAGCTCTTACTTAATTAGGACATTACACATATGCATTTGGTTTTGGTGTGGCTCCAGTGAAAATTGTGCAGATCCAAGTTTTTTTTTCTTTAACTTGGCAGGGAGATTGTGACATTTCCCTAATTTCTCTATGAAAAAAATCATGAATAATGGAGTGCTCTTAATGAAAACAGTTTGGCATCTGCATCAAAGGGCAACCTGTGAAAGTCTTCAAATTGCTGCTGATATCCAATGACTATCAGTGTAATCCATCAAGAGTAAGAAAAGTAGATTCATATTAAGCAGGGATCCCCAAATCGGTCCGCAAGGGCCACAGTGGGCCTGTTTTTTTCCAACCAATTAAATGCTAACAGTTTAAATAATGAGTTTTTTTCTAATAAGGCTGCACCAGACTTGAATCAACTGTTTACATTTGTAAGACACTAGATTGGGAAAATCTGTCAACATCTGTGGTTGAAATAAAATCCTGGTCCCACGGTGGCCCTTTTATGAAATAGTTTGGAGACCATTGAGACACTCCAGTGATCCGTTTTCATCCGGCATAATAACTGCAGAAGTCTTTAATGGCAGGTTCATGCTTTCTTCTCAATTATAAGAACTGTCTCTGAAGGTAGTAAGTCTTGATAATGATTTAATAGCCTACCAAATTGCTCTATTATCCAGCAGGATTTAATGCTTTCACCTCTGAGCGCCAACAGTGAATATTCTGCCCAATTGCAACTTCCTCCTTCATAACAAAGTGCTGTTCACTATCAAGCTATGAACACATCCTGAAAACATTTTAAATGTTTATACAGTGTTCCATCGCTACTTCGCGCTTTAGCTATCGCGGACTCAGAGCTTCGCAGATTTTTTTCAGGAAAAAAAATTAAAGATATTAAGTTAAAATTATAAATTACATCATTTTACAAGAGGTGGAAACAGAATATTCAATAAGAATAAGTAATTGCATCAAAAAAAGGCCAAAGAAATGGTCAATAACATGGTGAGAGTTCAGGAATCGCATTGATGACATCATGGCTGTTTACAGGCGAATCTTCACCGCCCAAAAAAAACAATGTTCACAACTCCCAATAATGATGTTTCTTACGTGCAAAAAAACTGCAGAAGATCCTCCATCCGGACTACTATGATGTTTTTGCTTGGTGGTGCTTTTGTGCACGTGTTACACGTTTCTTTAAGCATTTTTGTAAGGGGCCCGCCTACTTTGCGGATACGCAGCTATTGGGGGGGGGGGGGGGGGGGGGGGATGGGGGGGTTCCGGTCCCCATTAAACGCGATAAGTGAGGGAACACTGTATTTAAAAATCTATGTTCTCTCATGGTTTTTGTGTCATTTGGGCAAGTCTCACCTTTTGTGAATATTTTGTGTAAAACCCAGTTTGAGAAGCTTGGTGGTGTTGAATATATTTTGTCCCCATAAGTGGTTCAGAAAATTAGCACATAACCTTCTTTGCATTACCATGCATCGCACGCATGTTTGAAAGTCGCATTGCTTCTTGCTACTAGCTGATATTGTTTTCAACAAGCACCTCTCATACTGGCAATTTGCTCTATTTGGTCCCCCTCTTCGAACAACGCCTAAATGTTGACAGCTTTCATATCCTGCTGTGATTACAAATGCAATAAATGTATTTTATACTTTGTCAATCACGCAAGGGATACCAGAATAACCTTAAGGATGTGAGAGTAGGTGAAAATAAACAAATTTGCTGGTTATCTCGATGAGGTCACTTTTTACAAACAACCACAAGCTCTACTATGCTATGTTAGAGTGCAAAAACTCTCATTATCTTAAAATCAAAATGACAAAACTCTCTTGTCAACAGGCCTGAATGAGAAATTTATGAAATCAGATAATTCTGAATTATGTAAACTGTGTATATAACTTGACGTTATCATGAATTTTTGTTGAAATGAAATGTTCTTTTTTTAATTGGTGAAAATATCCTTTGCTATTACTTCAATAACAAGGTTCTTTTTAATTACACTGTGTTTCAAAGAGGATATTTGTGTGCATGTGGTGCCATGTTCTTTAGAGGGCTTTAAACCAGTCCATCTTTTCTCCGGTTTGCACCAAAATAGTAAATGACATTTTCCTTAAAAAATGACAAATCAAATGGAAAATTATTTCTTCATTTTAAGAGATACCTCATTTAGTTGTAAATCATCAATCTTTATCTTTGAAAGCTGTTCAAAATGCATCACTCCATAGCCCTTAATGCAACTTAAATAAATAAAATAAAATCAACTATATTTACTTGTATTGATTTTCAATTGGAAACAGCTTTGGATGACTTTTCTCAGCTTACTGCTTTAAAAATTTGGTATTTTCTAAAACTGTATTTGAAAACAAGGAATTTTTGAGTTAAAATGTAAACTAAAATGACAAAATAAGACATTATAAGGAAATGACGGATTTGAAAAGGTCCTGAGAGCATTTGCTACACAATCAAGTGGAATGAAGTTTAAGGAAATGGCCACTTAGCTCCAGTGTGGCAGCACCAATCAGTAAAACCACAGGAAGGGGTCAAAAACAATTTCTTGTCTCGTCTTATTGAAGAACAAGATGCACGAAAACAATTTTTTTGGAGCATCCTTAAGGTCCTCTTCCATCTAACAATGTTACACAATCAAACGGTTTGTGTGACATTCCATCGACTTTTAGGATGAAATATCCCCCCAGGCGTGAGTATCCTCTGGGATTGGTTTTGTTTATCCAGTAGAAATCATATATTTTCCTTCATATTTTTTGCTTTGTACTATAGCTTTGGTACAGCTGGGGCTGTTCTAAATAAATGAAGTTAAGCCAACCCCTATTCACACATGAGCAGTGATAAGTCCATAATTGTCACTATTTTAAATTTGGCAGATATCATTATCCCTATGAAGTACACAAAATGTCCTGTGTGCCGAGTGTCAGATGTCAGTATGTTAAATTGGCCGCTATGAAATCTACTCGTTTGTAAATGTGTTACGTCAATAACACCGGCAAGTTACAATATGAATTGAAATCAGCCATAGCTGGTCAAAAGCCTTGATCACATAGATGTACATGTGAGTTTCGCAATAAAACCTACTCCAATGGCTCGAGTACAGTTTTACAAGTTGTCTGAAATCTTCTTTAAATTACATTTTTTAAAGTATTTTTATGTAATACAGTGTTCCCCCGCTACTTCGCGCTTTAGTTAACGCGGACGCAGAGCTTCGCGGATTTTTTTTGGAAAAAAAATACAAATATTACATTGAAACAACGTATTTTACAGTTATTTTTGTTATAACATGAATTTCACTCTCTCTCTCTACCCGTATTCTATATGGTGTACTGTATGCAGGGAGGTAAAATTTATTTTAAAAAAAAGTTTTAAAAAATTGAATTAAAATTGAAATTAAGCATTTTTGAAGGGTAATCCCTACTTCGCGGAAATTCACTTATCGCGGGTGGTCCCGGTCCCCATGAACCGCGATAAACGAGGGAACACTGTATACCACTTTAAACCATTTTTTTAAAATCACACCAAACCAAAAAATAAAAGTGACATTCAGGGTTTTCTATGGCACTTTACAATTACGCATAGACTGACACGTTGGAACAGAACCCAAAAGGTACTTACAATAACTACCTGGCACAGAAAGAAGCACGTATAGCCTGAATATACAAGAACTGTCATTGCCGAGTAATTGGGCACAGTGTTCTAGACTGCTGTGTTGAGACGTTATGCAGGTGGTGACAGCTTGACTTACAATTGCAAACACGTCCTTATTACTACTATCATTGTTACATCATAAAGCTGCTTGTTATTTGAGTAAGGCATAATTATTAGCAAAACAACGTGTCTGATATCCCAAGACCATACAGTTATTGTGTGTTCATGCATTTACACCAGTGCAACATTTTGCAAACCATTTTGGCTGATTGTTCTACTCCGGTCTTCAAGTGTGCCAAATAGGATTGACATTTGTCTGCACACTGGAAGGCCAGGAACAGAAGTGAAGCAATAACTTAAATTTCATTAGAAACATATTTTATTTAGGAGTTAAAATTGGCAACAAACCAAAAGACGATCAGGTGATGATAATGCTAAGTCAATGCGTCGGAGCGCTTGCCAAGGGTACAATAAAAAAATATCACCCTTATCTGGTTTATTACTACTAAGCATATTTGCATGGTATTTTGGGATTGCACCATATGTGATGAAAAATTAATCTACATAAGTGGGATTGTATACTTTCCCTTTTTTGCTAGTGGTGACAGGTTATTTTGGCATTTACAAATCATATTCAGTTCCTTGACAGTTTTCAATGTTGATGTAAACTTTAATGCAAACAGATGAGTCAAACTGCAAATCCTCTAACTATTCAGGCAGTTTCTTAAAAATTGGATAAGAATAACAAATGACTCAACGTGCTGTGCTGTCAGCACATGCAAACGCTGCGAGTATAAAACTTTCCAATAATTTCTCACCCTCTCTCAAGGGTTTTTATGCCGCACTTCATATCTGCCGCTTTGTGTTGTGTGTGCATGCTTGTTACATGAAAAAAATCTACTCTAGTCCAGGGGCAAAAAATACATTTACAAAACATGTTCCTCAGAGGCATTGTACTGAGGTAACATCATTCATTTTACCAAGCACCTGCAGAACTAAAAGGCGAGTTTTGGAATTTCTGCGGTGATTATTATAAAGTTTCCTTTCTGTGTTGTTGCTGAATCCATAACTTTGGTTTTCAAGTAAGCACAATTGAGTTGATTTGTTTATTTTATTTTTTTTAATGCTAAGACAGTGCTTCTCAAATAGTGGGGCGGGCCCCCTTAGTGGGACACGGAGCAATATCTCAGAGCTTGTGACATATGGTCAGAGTTTGCTTAGGGAGTTAGGCAGAGGTGTACTTAGAATTTTCATTTATTGGTATTCTGAATTGCTATATCCTCATTAGGTTTGCGCGGGGTGCAGGGCACAAAGGAACACTCACACCCATATCCAGGGACAATTTAGAGTGTCCAATCATCCTACCCTGCATGCTTTCGGAATGTGGGAGGAAACTGTAGTACCCTGATGAAACCCACGCAGGCCCGGAGAGAACATGCAAAATTCACACAGGTCGCCCAACCTGGATTTGAGCCCAGGACCCTTGAGGTGTGAAGCCGATGTGCTAAGCACTATGCCGCCGGGCGCCTACTTATAAAAAAATATATATTTTTCGGTTGGGGGCCCGAGAAAGTGAATCATGAGTGCCAATTTCTCTTCTCTTTTTCTCTAAACATTGTTTTAGATCTATAAAAACACTGAATATTCAGGGCTTTTGATCCAGTACTTTTAATCCCTTTACAAAAAAATTCTAAATATTACATCTAAAATTGTCCGGCCCACATGAAATCGAGTTGACGTTAACGCGGCCCGCGAAGCAACCAGAGTCTGATACCCTTGATCTAAGGATATGCTATATGCCGATTTGATTAAAAATTTAATATCTACACAGTGATATCATTCTAGAAAAATGCATTAGATGAGGAAGAATCCCAAATCATAGGTTTTAAAAGATGAACTGCTCAACCTAACTACATGAACTCAACTATGGCGTTCCCTAAGCATGAGGAAGAAACAGAATCCAGATTAGCTCCAAAGAGAATTGATGTTAACGTTATGGGGCTAAATACTGTACTTCCTCGGCCTGAGGAGATTGAACAAACACACACAAGCTGCCTCATTCGTGTTTGGGCCGGCAGATGTTTTCTTTCCCCACGGGATCCGTCTGATGCTCATTCATCCTGCTGCGCCTTTCAGACAAAAGTCCCAGCTTCCAAATTTAGACCCGGTATCTCTCAGTAATTGAATGCTTGTTCTTTCATGTAAGCAGGGCGCTTCCCCAAAATTGCTCAGTGATTAATACACAACGGCCATCGCGAGGGTAGAGTTCGAATAGGATTACCATGCAGAGAAGCAAGGTGATTAAGTCAATGTCTTGCCAGAGGGTGAGTTAAAGTATGGATGCCAAGCATGAAAGTGAGAGGTATTGCATCAATTGTTATGTGGCAAGTGTGTAATGATTCACAATGGGTTTTGCCAACACAGATTGGAGCACTGCTTTCTAGAATCAACCAAGCTTGAATGTTTCCCCCAGGTGACCACCAAGGCTGACATGCGGTCCGCTTGCAATAGCTGTCATTCCATTTTGCAGGGACAGACAAATCCTAGTGTAAATGACCTGCATGTGAAAATTGGTTACTCAAAGTATTTTTGGTATTGCAATTGTGAATTTATTAGATAATGGTGAAAAACATGTTTACATTATAAAAGATTACATCGCTTGCAAGTCTAGCCATTTTGTGACATCTTTTAATCCTACACAAAAGATGTTTCATTCATACCTATGATGTTTGGACCAGGAAGGGGATCTGGGATACTTGCATTATATAGGGTAAAAAGGCAAACAAAGATAAATTAGCCCCCCACCCCCATCCACGATTACAAAAAAAACGTGTTGCGATGCACATGATAAACTTGCTGTGTCTCACTTTGAAACACTTTTACTGTGTATCACGTGCTCTATCTATATAAAAGGCAATTAGGGATTATACACTAATCTCTCGTTTTTCGCAGATTTTGTAGATTTGACATGGCCGCGTTAACTAAAAAAAACGTGAAGTAGGATCACCCCTATTATACTTACATACCATACTACACGTTTTCACGGCTATACGAAAATACAAGTACAATTATCAAGTAGTATATTTATTAAATATCACAGTTACCGGCATATGAAAAGAGTATACTGCAATAAAATCTAAAAATAATCTATAAAGACTTTTAGTACTGTCCTTTTTGCACCCTGCATTTTCATATATATATATATATATATATATATATATATATATATATATATATATATATATATATATATATATATATATATATATATATATATATATATATATATATATATATATATATATATATATATATATATATATATATATATATATATATATATATATATATATATATATATATATATATATATATATATATATCTTCTTTCTCACACGCTAGACAATGTATATTGCAAACCACAAACTCAACCGGCCTCTACAACAACAAAATAATCACAACAGTGATTAGTTGTTATCATCTATCCAACTTTTGCTATAATGACTATAAATCTCCCCTGCCTCAAGCTATGTGCACCGGGGCATCAATAATCGAAAACCGACACAGACTTTAACATGTCACTCTCGCTAAGGCATCAATAATCGAACACCGATAAACATCCAATCCAAAACTAATCTATATCCCCAACATGCAATCGTTAATAACAAACCCTATGGCATGTCACATACTCACAGTGAAAATAGTTCCCCCTCTGCTGGATTTCAATAATAATTTTAAAAAACAGGCTATTGGAGCTTTAGTCCAAGTGCTCTTCGTCAGATTTGGGGGGCATTTTTCTTGTACAAATATTGCTGCTGTTGTTGTCTTGACACTGTCAAGACAAGTGCCAAATTCAATGGCTCCGTCATCGGTCAAGTTGTCATCAGTCTACTTCTGAGAAGCCACATGCAGTATGTTGACTTCCTATCGTCATGCCAGCTTCACGGCCGTATCTACGGCGTGAATTCCTCACATTACTGGCTGATAAACTAATCTGGGTGTTTCAGTCACACAAGAATTTTTCGGAAGATGCGAGCTTCGGGGGGCGAACAAAAGCACATTCGCGCCGGACTGAAAGATGAAGCAGTGCCCTGACTTACGCCATTTTTCACCGCCAGCCAATTTTTACCACCAGTTTTCATTTGTCTTCTGATATCAGTGTAGATTTCGACATGTTTATGAACTTTTTTATTCACATTCCTCAGAAAAAATCGGCTATGTATTTAAGCCGCCAAAGTTGAAGTCATGAAGTGAAGAACGATCACAGTAATTCTAATGCACTGGCAACTGAGCGAAGGCACAGTACCAAAATGGACTATTACACTCTAGTTTGCTTAATTCCAGTGAACGAGTGGTTTTCTCATCGGCCTCACAGCTCCGAGAATGAGGGGTCAATCCCAAGTCCAGACCTGTGTCGAGTTTACATGTTCTCCCCGATTTTGCCTGGGTTTTCTCCGGGTACTTTGGTTTCCTCCCAAAACCCACGAACCTCCAGGGTAGGCTGGCTCTAAATTGCCCCTACAGTGTGAGTACTGGGTGTTTCAGTCACCTATCTCTATGTGGTATTGGCTGGCCACCAATTCCGGGTGTCCGCTGCCTGGAGCCCATAGTTGTCTGGGATATGCTCCAGCACCCCCACAAGCCTTGTGAGGATAAGCGTTACGGAAAATGAATGAAAAAATCTATTGTACATTCAGTTCAGGTCTTCTTGAATCAGCTTTTCATCTTGTACTGCAGAAACAGAAAAGAGTATAATTTTGTAGAACAGAGACAATCGCAGCTCACTGCACTTCATCATGGAGGTGAGCACTACAGGGTCACAGGCTGTCTCCCGAGCACAAGCTTTATACATGAGAATGACAGACAGCACTCTGGACTGTTTAAGTACAACAATATTAGGTGCCAGTCGGTTATTGGCTCTGACGTGACAATTCTGCACTGTGATAGTGTCTGGTCCCAGTGGGCTGCATGTTCTATCGATTTGATTGAATACGCAGTCAAGAGATATTTTCCTCTTCCACACAGTGATCACTTCAAATGTCAGTGGTCTCAAAGCAAATCTTTACAGAACCATTTTTTAATGCTAAAATCAAGTTTTCACGGAACTAGGAAACCCCACAAGGAGCTTACAAACTGCAGCCTCAACGCGTTCGAGTTGAATACAGACGAAAACATCCCTGGCGACTGTGATAAGCTTGTATTTGTTTTGTGACAAATTAACAGTCCAAAGTCGCACAGCAGACCAAAGGGCAAGCTGCCTTCTGGCCTCCAGACAGGGACAACTGTAGGGCTTAGATATAGCCTGTCGAGCCACTCTGGTGAACTGCAGATGGTACAATCAAAAACGGGTACCCAGGGCGAGAGGCTAATTTCGGAAAAAGACAGATTAGTAAAGCCATTTTGGAGCTTGTTTCAAACAATCTTATTTTTGCTATACCTGACTAAGTACTGTACTCTATTCATATGAGCACCAAAAAAAAATGGTGCCTTTGAAGATTTATAATGCAGTAGCTTATTGCATTCAGACCTGGCCGTTTTTCAAAAAATATATATATTTGGGGTTGTTTTTTGAATTAATTATTTTTTTGAAAAGGCAGTTTTTCAAATTAATTCATTTTGTGAGGTTGTTTTCTCAATTTTTTTTTTGTTCCTTGTGTTTCAAATTAGGTAATTTTTCTTTCTTGGGTTGTGGTTTGAGTTAATTTTTTTCTTCGTTTTTCGAATTAATTAATTTTGTGGTTGTGGTTTTGTGGTTTTTGAATTAATAATTTTTCAAAACTCTGTTTTTTAATAAATTATTTTTTTGGGTTGTTTTTTGATTAACATTATTTCTTCTTTGTTTTTCAAATGAATACATTTTCTTTTCATGTGTTTTTCTAAATATTTTTTTCCTCGGGCTGTTTTTTGAAACTTTTTTTTTTTGTCTTCTTTGTTTTTGTTTTTCTTCTCCTGAGCCTGACCACTCGCTGGGAAAAAAATAAATACAAAAATGAGCAAACAGCAGTTATAGAGATACCTGGAAGTCTGCTTTACCCTAATTCTAGACAGAAGGACCCGAGCTCAAGTATACACTTTTAGTCAGAGCAATCACGTTTTATTTAGATATGGGGCTAAGACAGTATGAGGTAGCACATTCATTGAGTCACATTAATAACTGCCACTTGCTTTTTTTTTTTTCAATAAGAAAAAAATCAGCTGATGGCCAGGATCAGGGAAAAAAAATATTCCCAAAACGTCAGTTATTGATATACTTAGAAGTCTTGCTAGATTTTAGACAGAGATCCATATGAGATGGTTGGTGGATCAATGGAAGGGTAGGTGGGTGGATAGAGATGGATGGATAGAAAGCGTGACCGGACGTTTGGTCGCTGGTCTTTTGGTCGCTGGTCTTTTGGTCGCCGGTCTTTTGGTCACCGCTCTTTTGGCCCCTGTTGGTCGCCGGTCTTTTGGTCACCGCTCTTTTGGCCCCTGTTGGTCGCCGGTCTTTTGGTCGCCGTTAGGGGTAGGGTTAGGGCTAGGGCTAGGGTTAGGGTAAGGGTGTGTTTAAATACAAAATGGTTAGGGTTAGGGTATTTTTAAATACAAAATGGTTAGGGTTAGAGTGTTTTAAATACAAAATGGTTAGGGTTAGGTTGTGTTTAAATACAAAATGGTTAGGGTTAGGGTGTGTTTAAATACAAAATGGTTAGGGTTAGGAAATAGGGTGTGTTTAAAAACAAAATGGTTAGGGTTAAGGTGTGTTTAAATACAAAATGGTTAGGGTTAGGGTGTGTTTAAATACAAAATGGTTAGGGTTAGGAGATAGGGTGTGTTTAAAAACAAAATGGTTAGGGTTAGGGTGTGTTTAAATACAAAATGGTTAGGGTTAGGGTTAGGGTTAGGGTTAGGGCTAGGGTTAGTGTTAGGGCTGAGATTCCGCAATTTGCAGTGTTTATAATATCTCTATGTCTACTGTACTGTCCGAATTTGTGGCTGCAAGTATATCTGTGTTTTCAAATCAGTGTAAAACAAACCTTGTCTCCAATGTCTTGATATCTTATTAAAGAAAACCAATGATAACTTACAATTACAGACTGAAGGTGCACCCAACAACTTTGTTTACACTGATTTGCAGAAAGGGTCCTTGGAGCACAAAGGACATCCATTGATTAATATACTTCAGTTATTTATGCCCTTTCAAGAATCATCCACCCATCCTGATAACACAGCCTGGAACAGTGAAGGCAAACATTCATCTTGTAACTTCTTGCTTTGTAAAATAAATCCATGTTTGGGTGGCTTTCTATGTCGGAATACTGCCAAGTGGAAGTAGGCAACGTCTGTCAATGTCAGAATTGGAAGCGCAGTGATATAACGGTTGAAAGGGCTTGGATGAAGCAAAAAAATCTAGAGATGGGAGTGAAGTTCATGAATGCTGATCATGGGATTATGAATGATCTTCTGAAGCTCAACCACCACTTTGACGTTCAAGTCTCGATTTTATTCGCACATGAATTGCAAAGATAGCTATTTAGTCATACTATATGGGTACATTGCCATGCACAGTGGTGGGGATTTAAAGGAAAACACACAATCAACCAGCATTTGTATAAATTATTTTGCATCACAATTAGATATTCTTGTGCTTCCAGGATTTCTTCTTTTGCAAAAGGAGGCATTGCATTCCTCTCTAAATCCTTAGAGGAGTCGATTCACCATGGAATAACATAGTCTCTACTGAATTGCCCTCCAATATGTGTTTAGTTTGTCATACACTTGAGGGAGTCATTGCTTTGCAGCCCAACCCCCTTGCAAATAATTGAAATGTTTTAGCAGCTGAATTATTCTTTATGTCAATTCTCCAAGGATTCGGTAAAATGGAGGCAAGAAAATAGATTTTGAAATATATGATTTATTATTTATCTTCACAGGAGAAAATAAAAATGTTGTGTAAGATCAATATAGGGTGTGGAGAAGCAAAGAATTAGAACATTTTGAGAGATCATTACTGGCCACAAGATGACACGCTGGAAAATGAAAACACAGCTCCTCTTAATAAATTAATCATGTTTTTTTGATATTATCATCCGGAAGAAGTACAGTATTGTTGTGACCCAGGTTTCTCTCTTTCTCTCTAATTTTTGGAACCACCTTATCCTCATTGTGGTCGTGGGGGGTGCTGGAGCCAATCCCAGCTGTCTCCTGGCCAGCGGTACGGAACACCCTGATCAGACGATCGCAGCGTACAAGAAGACGGACAACCATGCCCACTCACACCTATAACTAGGGGCAATTTAGAGTGTCTAACATGCATGTTTTTGCAGTGACAAGCCTTCGGGGCCTTCAAGGCCTTCTCTGCTGGCCTAAGAAATATTTGAATCATATATTATATTTTTTCCATCAATACTTATTAAATAATTCCAAATTGTCTGTTAGCTAATTTCATTGCTTTCCCCTTGGTTGCACTGCTTCCAGATGTGTGTCATCACATTTCAGCCATCATTTGTTGCAAGGGTCAGAAATATGCCTCAAGGCCTTCACAATCAGTTCTGCGTCGATAAGATTGTTGCTATAACCAATCAGATTTTGACCTTTGGAGGTCACTTCTCCTTCACACCTGGACTTCTCGAGACTATGGTTCAACAACAAGCTCTTGAGAACTGTGGATTTGTCTTGGGAAACGTGGCTTCTCAAGATGGTCCGCATCAATTTTCTCTCTCTCTCTCTCTCCCTCTCTCTCTCTCTCTCTCTCTCTCTCTCTCTCTCTCTCTCTCTCTCTCTCTCTCTCTCTCTCTCTCTCTCTCTCTCTCTCTGTCTCTCTCCCTCCCTCTCTCTCTCTCTCTCTCTCTCTCTCTCTCGGGAAGATTCGACAGACCTTCAATAGTTTTGAGAACTAAGGCTAATTGTTATGAGACTCTGAATAATGTTTAGACTTCTGGTATGCATGTTGTTTAAATCTTATAAAAATATTAGCAAAAGGGACACCGGGGTCTTCAGAATTATCTGACCGCAGGCGCGTGTGGATGGATGCTCTTCTTGCAAGAATAAAAGGATATGATCTCAGATGCCTCCATTATCTAAAATTAAACATGGAAATACTAATTGGTAGTTCTATCAATAAGGAAGGAGAAATGAACAGAAAATGTCAAGCTGGTGGGTGCTTAGTGGGACTTTCACTCCACCTGTTGTAAGCAGATGAGTCGCATTGTGTATGGGGGACTGAAGGTTAAAAAAATCCATCGAGCTGCAAAAATGTAGAAGGGAAGATGAGAAAAACTCCACTTGAGAGAGAAGGCGGAAAATATTTTAAATGAGAGCTCCTAATGATTAAAGAGCTGTACACAGCAGAACCTGTACTCTAATGAAAAATGGCATTGCGTCCGTTTAAAGCACTTTCTTTCCCTTACCATCAGCTGCTTTTCAAACAGTATTGTTTTTCCTCATGATTTCTTTTCAACGGCGGGCTTAACTTCATAATGTTGGCAGTCCCCCTAGCAAATAAGTAGGTTCTTCTGGTATGCCCACGACAGTAATACCTTGAGATACGAGCTTAATGCGTTGTGGGACCAAGCTCGTATGTTAATTTAATAATATATCCAATCAATTGATCTCATAGAAATGAACTAAATACAAATTAATTTGTTCCCACCCTTTGAAAAAACACCAAAACAGGATATTACAAAGGAAAAACATCCTTTTTATTGGTTCCAATTAACCACATGCGCTCACAAAGTAACAAATACCTATCTAGTAGTGTTGATCAACAATACAAAAATCTGACATTGTTCAGTACAGACTGACAGTAAAGGAGTGGGCGGACGAGAGAGAGAGAGACAGAGAGAGAGAGAGAGGGAGAGGGAGGGAGGGAGAGAGAGAGAGAGAGAGAGAGAGAGAGAGAGAGAGAGAGAGAGAGAGAGAGAGAGAGAGAGAGAGAGAGAGAGAGAGAGCACCGATTCACACAAAAAACGTAAAAATGCAACCTGTACGCCAGTGCTCGTAGATATCTTTACACGAGGGAGATGCAGCGAGAAAGACAGTGTGCTGTTATCATAAGCAGCCCCCCGTGTCTCGTATCTCAAGGCAAATGTTTGCTCGGAATTTTCCTGGTATCTCAAATTTCTCGTATGTTGGGGCACTCCTGTGTCAATGTTTTACTGTACTTGTTTGACTTTCAACATGTTGAATGACTGCTCACTTTTCAGCTGAAGTGGCGTGACCGAGTGTTCTCCCCTGCATTTGATTACCTGTCCTCATCTCTGATAAGGACTGATCACCATTGGGGCCACCTCGTTTCATCGCTCGGTTTTATGGCTAACTTTTTTCTGCAGGGCTGCCCGGGGGCTTGCGCTGTTCCATCTGCTTATCCAAAGGTGACATTTACTCCATCTTGTCAAGTGTTTCTTTTGATTTTCTCCCTCACTTATGACCAGAGTGATGGGTTAGTTTAAATCAAGTAACAGGTAAAAAAGCAGCGCTCCCCACTGGTAGGAAAGCAACTGAACATCAAATAAATTGTTCCTCCACACACTTTTCAATGCCCAAAAATGATGGCATTTTACAGCTTTCGGGCATCATCGTTGTATTTAAGTACCTCTATTTTAGAGTTGAAGGATTGGCTTATAAGTAAATAAGGCTGTGAGTGTGGCTCATTTGCATTTGATGAGTTGGCTATAAAGGCATGGTCATATACTGTGAAACCTCTGTTTCAACGGCATTTTGTTCCATTTTACATACATATTTATTTAACAAAAGGCATAAATACAAGGCGATTACAGCGAAGTAATTACAAATTCACTGGTGAAAATCAGGTCACAAGTCGCTGTTTGACACTTTGGTAGGCTATCAATGCCCATTTGGGCAGCTGGGGCACATTTCCAAACTATCACTAGACACCTGTCACACCATAGAGACTACATATGCCTGCAAGAGTACATGTGAGGAATAAAAAAAAGGTGGAAAACAGGAGATGCTTGACAACAATTCATTCAAGCAGCTGTGCAGGGCAACCAGGGCCCTTGAACACCGTTGAGCCGAGCCCACAAGTAAGAAGACTTGCGGTGCACTGACCTTTTTGTTCACACGGTACTTGTATGCATTGTCGCCAGGGACTGGTTTCTAACCTGCTAGCTGCATATTTACATGCGAACTAATGAAGCAATTATTGTCAGGGAAAGGTCACTGCAGGTGTTTGTGCCAAGTGTGAGAGTCCTGATGCTAGATCCTTTTTATTGCCACACCATGTTACACAAAGAAGTCATCTCAGTTGATCTTAATAGCTTAAAATGTCACGCGCAACAGCAAAGTCACTTGTTTATCATCTCCGTGTTTACAATTCGTGGGGCCATAGTGTACTGAGAAGGATATGCAAAACATAGCTAAATTGATTATTATTGATCATTAAATCCTGCGTGTATTGTTTAGTTGTGGTGCCTTAATTTATTCCGTGACCAAACACATGACTCAATTTCCTCAAATAAATACTATTCATTCATGCATTCAACTTCCTTACCGCCAATCCTTGAAATGGTTGCAGGGATTGCTGAAGCCTAACTCACCTGACAATGGACGAAAGTCAGAGTACACCCTAGACTGGTCGCCAGTCAGTCATAGGGCACAGAGAGAGACAAACAACCATCTGTACTCTCAATCATAGCGGCAGCACACCGCCAGCCCACACCGAAGTCAGGCGTGTGAACCTCTACACCATGAGGCGGCTTTTTTTTTTTTTCAGAAGTGCTACGTGTGAATCAATCCAACCCTCAGTAAGTATTTTATGTCTATAAGCTACAGCTGTGACACATAAAAATAATAAATAATAACCTAAAACATGTAAATATAGTTTTAGCAAATAGACACATTTTACTCAAAAAAAATTGTTATTTATACGCAAAATCCATCCTCCTTTCTTTCCTCAAGAAGATTTCAATTACTTATTTTTCATACAGATTACACGTGCGTTTCAGGTCCATCAAGAAGTTCTTTTCTATCGCCATCAAAGCTAATGCTGAAAGTCGAGTCTGTCCTGTTGTATTTCTGGCATAAGTTTTGATTCTATTTAGGGCTGAAAATGTTCGTTCGACAGAAGCAGTGCACACAAGGATGGTCACTGCCAAACACACTAATGTGTTCAGCTGCCCCATGCTCTCACTCTGATTTTTCTGCTGAAGGAAATCAAAGAGATTTTCCTGCAAAATCATAGATGACATACATTACAATCAGTTCTCTTCTTAGCCGAGGCAAATCGAAAAGTGTTCCATGGCTTTGCGTTAAGGTGGAGAAGGCTGCATGTTGGAAACTTTTCTGGTATTTCCGACACATCTGCAAGTCGAGGAGGGTAAGAAACATCAGTCTTTTGTGGTCTTGAAATCTGGTCCGCGTCTGACAAACAATATTTTCCAGAATCCTGTCGTGAAGTTGCTGGTAGTGCGCGCGAGAATCTTGCACTTGATCTCTTTGTGCATATATATATATATATAAATATAAATAAATATATATATATATATATATATATATATATATATATATATATATATATATATATATATATATATATATATATATATATATATATATATATATATATATATATATATATATATATATATATATATATATATATATATATATATATATATATATATATATATATATATATATATATATATATATATATATATATATATATATATATATATATATATATATATATATATATATATATATATATATATATATATATATATATATATATATATATATATATATATATATATATATATATATATATATATATATATATATATATATATATATATAAAAATGAAAAATTGTACAGGGATATAATATATAATTTGTTTTGTAAAATGACTGTTCTATGGTTTTGACATTCAAATTGATACACTAACTATCCTCATTGTAAAAACATACATGTTGGATTAATTAACAATTCTAAACTGCCCTTTAATTGTTAAATTTACCTGGGAACCATCTGAACATCATTTGTGATAGATCTTCGTCACTGGAAGTGCAGGTTCAAAATAAATGTGCCGTACACAGTACAGAGATGGAATCTCAGTACAGTAAAGAGATGGTGTAGGAGTACAATACATGCTCTACTTATAAAATAATAATTAGGATTTTTGAATGTGAAGTGATGAATCTTCTTCTTTTGCCTTTCCAAAAATGTCCCCTCACGTTTTGTTGCAAACTCTTCTTTGCAGACAGCATGATGGCGAATTCACTTTCAGCACTCTGTGACTCCCCAGAGGCGCTTTCATAATGTACACATTACTTTGAGGTCGCTAGGTTGCTGGGTTGAAGCTGATGTGAAGTGATGGTGTTATTTTTAAAACCTTTTTTTATTTATTTATTTTAGCCTCTGACGCATGGTGCAAGGGATAGATGTAGTGGAAAAGGTTTGTTTCGATTTGTACTTATTTTGAGGCAAGAAGAAACTTTTTAAAATTAAGATATGGAAGAATTTACTTCTATGTGGTGAACTTTCTAAATATTCAACTATCTTGTGATGAATCTCCTAATTGGTAATGCAATTACCAAAAATGTATATTTGTGCTTTAAGGCTGTAAGTTGTAGGAAGACTGATCGCATGATGCTAAATTTAAAACGACAAATACACTAATGTGCCTGATTATTAATAACACTCCGGTTTCCACCCACATTCCAAAAACATGCATGGTAGGCTGATTGGACGCTCTAAATTGCCCTGAGGTGTGGGTATGAGTCTGCATGGTTGTCCATCTCTTCGTGCTCTGTGATCAGCTGACCACCGATTCAGGGTGACCCCCGTCTCCGGCCTGGAGTCAGCTGGTATAGGCTCCAGCAACCCCTGCGACCCGAATATATATATATATATATATATATATATATATATATATATATATATATATATATATATATATATATATATATATGTATATATATATATATATATATATATATATATATATATATATATATATATATATATATATATATATATATATATATATATATATATATATATATATATATATATATATATATATATATATATATATATATATATATATATATATATATATATATATATATATATATATATATATATATATATATATATATATATATATATATATACACACACATATATACATACAAATACATATATACGCACATATATACATACACATACATATATATACGCACATATATACATAGACATACATACATATACGCACATATATACATACACATACATATATATATGCACATATATACATACATATGCATATATATATACGCACATATATACATACACATATATATATATATATATATATATATATATATATATATATATATATATATATATATATATATATATATATATATATATATATATATATATATACGCACATATATACATACACATGCATATACACACATATATATATATATATATATATATATATATATATATATATATATATATATATATATATATATATATATATATATATATATATATATATATATATATATATATATATATATATATATATATATATATATATATATATATATATATATATATATATATATATATATACGCACATATATACATATGCACATATATACATACACATACATATATATATCTATACACACATATATATAAATGTAATTATAAATTAAAGACCAAAACGCTAAAACAAAAATGGAAGGAGTGCATTAAATTCCAGATCATTATCGTACACATAAGTGACAGAATAACTAGAAAAAAGCTAATATTTTACATTGAAATTAAACAACAAGGGGCCTGTGGTGAGATTTCTACAGTAATGCATTTAAATAAAACACGTTATCTTCAGATGACTGATGGTAAAAACTGAAATCTTACATGAGCTGCTCGAAAGTTTATCCATCATCCAGGGTTTATCTGGGAATAATAGCAGCCACTGGCGTTATTTTATGAGAACATTAATAATTCTAACAATAATTTAGTAGTTGTCACGCGTCAAATATATCAGTGAAGCGATATGCCTGCCCTTTCCTGAGCGGTCTCAAGAAAGAAAGGCAATAGAAAAGAGCCCAGCAGCAGCTATTCCTCACATATGACCGGGCTTAATTCAACATCAATCGGAGATGCTTAACTGGTTTCATGAATTAATCTATTCATAAAAACCATTAAAGGGGACAAGACCAATATTTAAAACGCTCATTTAAGCACAAATTATGACTTCTCTTTTTATTTATCCCTACAAGACTGCCTATTGGATGCCATGTACAGCATAGATATCCAGTCTGTTACATAGATTGAAGGTCTGTCAATGAAATGCAATTAGTCTGTTTTTTTTCTTTCACCTTTTCTGGTTGGCACATGATAAAAATAAATTCCAGAAATGTTAAACAGTGGCCAATTTTCTGAAAACCAGTATGAAATATCTCTACCGAAATAAAGCCCTAAAAATCTTTTTAAACTGTTAAAAATGTTTTGGAAACTCAATAGAATATAGATATCAAAATATTTGTTAAAAACACTTTGTTATGATCGTGGGGAGAAGGTCACAAAACAGGCATATCTGCTTGTGGTGGTTTTATTTTATTCAAAATGTTGCAGGGCAGGTTCAAGGTATGAGGGAAGCAGCGTTGGTGAACACGGCATGGAGGTCGATAGTGGAGACATCCGTCGAGGGATCAAAGCCAATGTACAAAATGCGTGGTTATGATTGGGATCATGGTCAAAGTCCTGGGAACCTAACAATTGGTTGGAGATCCGGTGAGGCAAACAATGAGGTAGCTCCATAGGATACTTTGCAGTGAACCGATAAAGACAATCCAGTGACGTGGTCACGAGCTGGTTGGCTTAAATTGTCCTTTATTATTGATGAGCAACACCTGGCACTGCTTGAACCACCAGGCTGGGCCTGTGATTGGCTGGCAGGCCCAACCACCCACCAGTCTGGCATATCTGTCAACCTCTGCCGATAACTGCCCTTATAAATGATTATGATTCCCCGTACAAACCCCCCAAAAAACGTACAAACACCGTACGACGCATGTTTACCCGCGGTAACTCGTTTCTTACTAGGTGCCTCCTCCATGCTTGCTTCCACAATATTTACTCTATGTATATCTACGCATGCGCATGTCATCCTTTATCGATATTGCTGTACGCACCGCTAAAAAAAATACATACGATTGAGGATAATTTTTGCTGGTATACCGTGACAATAGTAACGATCGATGACAGTAGCGTCGTTGGCTACCAGCCTATGAGACTATCTGGATTTTAGCCAAAACGGTCTTGTTGAGATCGGTTTTCATAAATATTGGCGATTTTTTTTCCCCGTACAAAAGTCGGTGTACGGCGTACATAAATTGAAATGGTAAAAAAAATGTATAAAATACGTATAAAACCTACAAGTTGACAGGTATGGTCTGGCCCTGGGCCTGATACATCTCTAATCAAACTAGAGGCATGCATAGAGGAAATTAATGCATGCTAAACCCTGCAGTGTTGTTTAAGAAAAATAGAGTGGAAAAAGAATGTCAAACCAGATTAATTTTACGCCTACACTCCATCAGTCACAGCAATTATGAATTTAAAATAAATTGTGCGAAATGGAATGTTAATAGAAGAGAACTCAGGGTCCAATTCGTTCCAAATATGAACCCATTTATCTTCGAGGGTACATATCAAGTAATTTCTTTAGATTGGTGCACCTCTGTAGCTTAGTGAAGATAGACAGGAGAAATAATAAGGACAGGCAAAAAGGAAAAGAGGGAAATGGATAAGCCAAAGAGTCAAATTAATGAGTTTTTATGTTGAATATGAGGTTTTTCACAAGCTGAGTTCTTTTCATAATGGAATGTGCAAGTAGCATAGTTTCTGTAAAATGACCTATATGAGAACAGAATAGGAGAGAGAAAAAACGCTCTTTTCTGATTAAAAAAAAAAAGTCGACTACTCCTCATCACCAAAAAAACAAGAAACCCTTAGTGAAGTATAATGATGGCAACAACATGCGTTGGGGCTGTTTTCCTTTATTTGAAACATGGACATGAGAAAAGGTCGAAGGACGAGTGAATGTTTTAAAATAGTGATAAAACCTAAGGCCTTCTGTTAAAAATGAAAAATAATATATATGGACTACGTGTTGCCGTCACAGCTCTGGGGTCATGGGTTTGAATCCAGGTCGCTCCACCTGTGTGGAGTTTGCATGTTGCATGTGTGGGTTTTCTCCAGGTACTCCAGTTTCCTCCCACATTCCAGAAAACATTCATGTTAGGCTCATCGGACTAAATTGCCCCGAGGTATGAGTGCGAGGGTGAATGGATGTCTGTCTCCTCGTGCCCTGTGATCGGCTGCCCACCGATTCAGGGTGTCCCCCTGCCTCTGGCCCAAAGTTAGCTGGGATTGGCTCCAGCAACCCCCGCGACACTAGTGAGGACAAAGCTTATACTTTGACTATTGGGTACCCATATGTGCAGTGTCGCCCAATTTTAGTTTGACACAGACTGACAAACCAAGGAAATAGAAAATTTGGGTTGGTGTTCAGTTGCTCTTTCCTGAGTACTCCCAGGAAATGTATCCTCTGCTGAGCCTTCTTGACGAGTGCTAAGGGGTTTGCCGCCCAAGTGAGATCAGCAGAAATGGGGACTCATGGGAATTTGAAAGTTTCCACTCGCTCCACACATTCACTGTTAATATACTGATATAGCAGCCTGGTTCTGTCAGAAGTGCGGGATAAGTTCTCTGGTTTTGGAGACGTTCAGCGGCAAGTTGTTGAGAGGTTCCACAAAGAGTGGGATGGAGCTTCTTCAAAGCAGGCAAAAAAAGTTGTTTACGTCTTCTGTCAGTGCCGCATCTGAGTCTGAAGGAGTCGCAGCTCAGCCCTTGTAGTTGGTGAGGGTCCTTGGGTAGGCATTTTGTTGATTGTTTATTGTGTCCATTGGTAGGGAGAGTAGTAGTAGTAGTAGTAGTAGTAGTACATGTGCCAGCACTAGTGCCACCATTAGTGCTAGCCAGCCCAGGGAGACCATGCAAACTACACCCAGTGAGTAACCCTCAACCCCAAAACGGTGTGGCCTTTCACTAGTGCTCCATTATTTTGTGAATTTAACCCTGGTTGTCAAGAGTTTTGAGATAAGAAGGCATGTGATCTTCCCGCTCTGGTCCTGGCACCGGGGACTGACAAAGATCCCACAAGATTTCAATGATACGACATTTAAATTGCCAAGACTGCTGGAAGTGGAAAACAACTCCCTATTTGGATGTTACTTTCTAAATTGAAACATGCTCTTAATATTCAAATTAACGTTCATTTTATCCTGCTGAAAATTAGATTTAAACTGGAGTTGCATGTCAAATCAGATGTACTTCTTCATTAAAACCCTGCTGAGAGACACTCAGTTTTTGTTTTGTTTCTGTTTATTCCAGAAGATAAAACAAACATGCAGCGGCGTGTCAAGAATCAGCAATGACAGTACGAAACAGGTTGGGTTTCTCCTCAGCAATATGTTGATGGTCATCATCTTACACACCAGAAAAGTCCATTCCAGTAGCTAACAACTTCCTCTCTTTGCTATTGATTGAGTGCAAAGACAGAAATCTCCTGACAGTGTGAGCGGTATGGCCCAGACTGTGAAGGGATTAGGACAGATTGCCTCTTTTTTAACAGCGACTGTCAAAATAGAAGAACGGAACATACTGCAAGAGAAAAATGCCAGCCAGGAAAGAAAAATGGCGAATATGCAGGGTTAATGTCTTTCTTTACAATCTACAGCAGGCTATTTTACACATCAGGGATTCTAAGTAAAAGCAGCAGCGAGATGCAACAAACTCAAAGTTGGGCCGAGTCATTAAAGCCACCAAGGGAGACCCTATTTGCAGAAACCCCAGAAGGTTAAAAAAAAAGTGTCAAAAGTTGTTACCAAAGCTAAATGTTCCTCTGGAACACTAAATGCTTCATCTTGGTTTTAGTGGGCCCCTCTAGCATCATTTGGTCCAATTACAGAAGGCTGGTAGAGGCTGTGCAGTGTCAGCATATACCGGAGGGAGGTATTGTGAAGATAGTAAAAATCATGGGCCTTTAACCTGGTTGGTTTATCAAGTGCTATTTAACAAATAAATGTACACGGCTTTCTGCTCATGCACACGGTTGACATCACTTAAGTGTATCCAATGGGAAGAACATGTAAATTCTATCCAAGAAACACCACTTTTCCTCGGTCAATGTCATCATCTCTTGTTTTTTCCTTGGGCTCATTGGATGTCAGGACGCTGAAAATGCATTTTTAATGGTGACTCAAAATTCAAAACAAGCTGGAGTAGGTTCACCGTAGTCTTTCACCTTAGGTGATGTGCGCAACGGGAAATTAACTCACAACAAAACGAGAGAAGGCAAGATATCCTTCTTCTTCTACGTTGAAATATGGCTTCATCTTCAGCGCCGAAGAAGAGGCAGTAGATGACTTTCGCCATTTTTTATCCTCTATTTTCCACTTGTGAGTTTCAGCATAAATTTTGACATTTTCATGAACTTTTTTCTTCTTAATATAAAAAACAGTGATGTATTGAAGCCGGGGATGTTGAAGCCGCAGAGTGGTGAAGGATCACAGTACCGGGTTTTGAAGGTGGAGCTAACCCTTTGATAGACATCTGAGTCGATCTTACATGGATGAAAAACTTGGTGACTTATTAAAGTAAATAACTATTTTAGCTGACTGAAACGGTGCTCAAACAAATAATTTGTCGACTTTTCTCAAGATGTTATTAGTCATATGTTATTTACTGCAGAGATGACTCACACCATCGCTGTGTGTAATAAATTAGCCGGTGTATGAAGACTATCCCTCACGTGCATTTACTGCCCCCAATCAGTTCCACCAAGTTTATTACACATCAGCCAGACAAATAACGTTGAGGAGTTATCTGTCTCATTGAATATGCCTCCACTGATGTTTTGCTTGCTTCAATAATTAATGCTTGTGACACTGCGATGGGGCTAATTCAGTTTGTCTACTATCACACCGTCTTGTGGAAAAATTTTGGGTTATAGCTTTCAAATATGTTATAATGTGTGTATGTGTGTGTGTGTATATATATATATATATATATATATATATATATATATATATATATATATATATATATATATATATATATATATATATATATATATATATATATATATATATATATATATATATATATATATATATATATATATATATATATATATATATATATATATATATATATATATATATATATATATATATATATATATATATATATATATATATATATATATATATATATATATATATATATATATATATATATATATATATATATATATATATATATATATATATATATATATATATATATATATATATATATATATATATATATATATAAAACACATATATACATATAATCTCATATTCTCAACCACGCAGAACATACAAACTGATTGGACACACTAAATTGCCCTTAGGTATGGGTGTGACTGTGCATGCTTGTCCATTTCCTTGTGCCCTGCGATTGGCTGGCCACAGATTCAGCGTGTCCTCCGCCTCTGGCCCGGAGTCGACTGTAATAGCCACCAGCAACCCCCCCCCCAACCCCCCCCCCCCCCCCCCACCACCACCACCACCACCACCACCACCACCACCATGGGTTCAAATCCAGGTTGGTCCACCTGTTTGCATGTTGTCTTGTGTGGGTTTCTCTAGGTACTCTGGTTATATATATATGTATAGTTTTCTGTTCTACTCATTGTCTTTGTCTTTCTAGGATTTCCAATGTTTGACAGCAAAATGACAGTTGCATCCTCACACTTTACTGGTATACAGCCGAGCATTGTAAAACAAATAGAAATGTGAATTTCTTGGTGCTTTTATTACTCTTCCCCTGTAATTGACGGTGGATTTGCACAGACAGAAGCTCACACAAACACACACTCTCAGCCTGCACAATACTGTCAGCAAGCTTGTGGGACAAAGAGCCTGAGGACACACATCCTGTCATCAAAGGTCGCACACACACATACACATTCTGCCAAAAAAGATGCATGCAGCAGATTGACCTATATTAATAGCTGCCCATGGTTGTCAGCACAATGATTCTAAATCCTAAAGACAAAATGAGTTACCACAGTGACGCATAGGACCCACAACGTTTTGTCTTCAACCTAACAGTCAGAGTAGGATTTGTCAACTTCATGTTCAGTACCATGATGTCACAACCTCTCCTCAGCCTCTGCGCTTGGTGAGAGAAATGGTACATAACTACGTGTTATTGTTTAAAAAAAACAAAAAACTTTGCTTTTCTCTGGGGACCGCTTTCGAAAGAAACTGTTGGAGAGTATCCAAATTGGATTAAAAAGATCAAGATTTCAATTAAAGAAAATTAAAATACATTTGTGGTTGCCATTGATGGCAATAGACATTGATCCATTATGACATGGACGGAATGGTAGCGTTCGTGTCAAATTTAATTGGTTGTCCATTGCCGTCAATGTCAATGAAACATGGTTACTTCCATGCCAGCATTCCAACTTGAAATGGTTTTGATGTCCATAACTGTCAATGACCATGAATGAGTTAAAGGCTACGAGAAACAAAATAATCCAGAGGTATAAGGGTAGTGGAATACATTTACAATGATTTTCACGTTTAAAATATAATTGATTATTCGGAAATTAGGTAAAGAGTGCATATGATTATTCAATCATATTCTGTACAGCGCATCTTCGTAAGGGTCGCTGGAGCCTATCCCAGTTAACTCCGGGTGAAAGGCAGATTACACCATAAACCGCTCGCCAGTCAGCCGTAATGCACGCGGAGAGACAGGTAAGCATTCACATTCAGAATCATACCCCTACCGAGTGGGAATCGATCCAACGCTCGCACCGATGTCAGACAGGTGAACCAACTATCAGGGGGCTGCATATGATTACAAAATAAATATATATTTACATTGCTTGGTAGAAGATTGATACTATCTTCTCATCTGATCGAATTTTCTGAATCGCTTTATCCTCATTAGGGTCGCGGGGGGTGCTGGAGCCTATCCCAGCTGACTCGAGGCCATAGGCAGGAGACACCCTAAATCGGTGGCCAGCAGTTCGCAGGGCACAAGGAGATGGACAAACATGGAAACTCACACCCAAATGTAGGGGCAGGCGGAGGAAACCCACGCAGGCCCGGGGAGAACATGCAACTCAGCAAAGGTGGACCGACCTGGGTTCAAACCCAGGACCCCAGAGTTGTGAGGCCGACACGCTAACCACAGGCTAACCACTCGCTCCATCGGGGCACAAGGAAGAGAATGTTGGGTGAATTTAAGCTTCTTTTTGGAGCCATCTTGTGTCATCTCATATTTTCGTAGTTTGCGCTTTTCTTCTTCCGGATGAATTAGGCAGTAGGCAGGCCCCTGGCAGTGGTTGCTAATCTGATTTTATCCAAGCAGCAGCTGGTAATCAGCTTTCAGTCTGTTCATTGATTATAAGGTTGTTTGTTTGTTTCTTAGTTTTCCTAACTGTATCATCTTGGTAGAACCTTTTTTCTTTCTATTTTTGTATATTGATTTGTTACTTTAGTAGTTTAGTTTTGAATTAAGACATTTATCTATTAAACACTTGCTGTTCTGTCAAAAGGTCACAATAGTAAAGAGTACTCACCCCATTAATAGGAAGGGTTGCTGTTTAACATTGAAGAGTATGTGTCACTTGTTAGTTTTGTAAGATTACTGTATTATGAGTGGTTTCGTGTTGATCATTACAAGTGATAACATAGAAAACACAATTGAATACTGATTGAAAATGTATGTATGAAGTCTTTCATCAGTTGCCGAAAATAGATCGATGGTCTGTATCGCCAGATGTCAACTTGTTTGTTGCCATTTCCACTTTCAAAATTTCCAATTTCAAATGGACTCAACGTTCATTACCGTTAATGCCACTGAATACGATGATTCACCTCGTTCAAATTGGACATGTCAATGGTTGTCCAATGTTCTGAAAGTGACAGACAGACCTGTCAAAAGCCTGGAGAAAATCTTCGACAATACAATGAGGAGACACAGCGGTTGTACAGAAGAACAAGAACAACTTGATTTTGTGCCTCACAGCCATTGACAACTCGAGTCTCCCGGGACTTACCAGTACAAGGTCCTGCCTAGAATACTTACAGGCGCGATAGAAGCACATTAGTTAGTTTCTCAGGAAATGGCTGGGGGCTCCCTTAGTCCCTGAGCAGCATTGCCCTATATTGCCACTCCACCAAGATGCACCCCCCTCTCACTGGAGTGTGAGAAGAGTTCAAAGTGACATGTTCCAGAGAGGTGATGATGTTCAGAGACTCCAATGATGTCAAGGTGGCATCAGCAAGAATCAGTGCGAAGACTAGGAGAAAGTGACTGGCCCAAGACGCTGTAAGTAGAGCAGGTAGAAGAGGCGCAGCTAAGGCGCAAGGTTTTGGTAGCCATTTTGGGAAATGAAATGGAAGATTTTTTATGTTTTCTTAAACCAATGTTTCCCAACCACTGTGCCGCAGTATATTGGTGTGCCGTGAGCAATGGTCAAGTGTGCCGCTGGAAATTGCAAGAAGTCATACCTATCAGAGAGAAAAATCTAAATGAATATATCGAGATTAAAATTGGACTATTACAAGGTTAAAATAAAAATATGATGAACGTTTAATTATATATTATACTATTACAAGAGGCGGCTTGGTGGTGAGTAGTTAGCGTGTTGGTCTCACAGCGGGAGACCTGGGTTCAAATCTAGTAACACCTGTGTCTCCAGCAATCCCTGCAACCCTTTTGAGGATGGACGGTATGGAAAATGAAAAAAAATGATTAGATGATATATATACACCATATTTTCTCGACTATACGGCGCATCGCATTTTGAAACGCAGTGTGAGTAACGAGTGCTATTTCTGTATTTGATACAGACAAACCGTTAAAAAAGACACAGGCATGGCAAAAAATACACTAGCTTGAACATACACTCTACACCCACATTCTAAAAACACGTTTTTAAAAAGACAACGGAATCAAAACTGAGTTTGGTTGCACTTTATTTAGCCATTTATTTAGTACTCACTTTATCGTCACCCACAAATCCATCAAAGTCCTAATTTTCTGTGTCCGAATTGAACAATTGTCCAAATGAGTCATCGAAAACGGCGGGTCCTCTCTCTTCTTTCTCAGAGTCGCCGTCATTGCCTGGTGGCTCCACAGAGATGATGCCGCTTTGGCACGTTCGCCCAGGCGGCCACAAACCATTCAAAAATCGTAGCGTAACTAGCCCGGCGCTGCCTTCGCAAGCTACCTTCCACTGTTCCCATGCCGCAAGCTACCTTCCACTGTTCCCATGCCGCTCGCAACTTTGCTTTGAAATGCCGGCGAGCACCAAATTAGTGTGTTTGCCGTCATACTGGGTGTATTGACAAAATAACTATGTATCCCAGCAGTCACTGCAGACCTAATTTATCACTTTGGAGGTTGTTTTCTACAGTTTCCTAATTTGAATGCTACAGGTAAGATTTTGACCTCAGAGGTTATGGAAAGGAATTATTTAAGTGACTCTCTAGGATTAAAACTGAAAAGTGCCATTTCTAAATTTACAGTTTGCTGCAGGATTTAACTTGCAATACGTATAGATTTTTTTTTAAACTACAGTGATCTCACACTTCAATCTGGGCACACTCCCGTTTCGACATACCTTATGTAGTGAATAGTTAAGAAAATTTGAATATGACCAGTGTCTCTTTAAGTCGTACCTCTAGCGTGTGATCAATTATTTTTCTATAATAACTGTTGCATTTTGAAATATGACTTCAGGGAGAATGGACTTTAGAGCTTCCAATGTATTATTATGGCAGGCAAATAAGACAATCTCATATATTAGGATGCCGTTTATTGCCTACTCAAAGCATGTAATTTCAGTCCTTAACAGTTAAGTCAGAAATAATAAGATTTTATGTTTGATGGTGAATATTTATTATTGTCTTCCACAGGCAATCTCAATTTTATTTCAAAGCCAGTGTGAACATGAGGAGCTTGATGAACTCAGCCTCTACTAGCACGGATAACTGCAAATAGAACTTATTTTCTCTCCTCACTCGCATAGGCTCACACAAACACACATGGATGAATCTCACTTAGACAAGCAAATCAACTCATGTCAATTTCTTGACTTGGATGGAGAAGGTGATAAAAGCAGATGTGTGCTTCCTAAAACCCACTGACTCACACATCACCATGACAATATTGTTGGATGCGCTGACATGAAAATAGTATCAGTACATACAGCTTCTGTCGACTGGAACACGAGGAACATTAACTGTTAAACAAGCTTTATGTTGAACTTAATACATTACGCAACTATTAACGGTATGGTAGATTGTGAACAATCAACTTAAATAGTTTAAAAAAATACTGCCAAATTTTATGTTAATCAAAACAAGCACAAATATTTGCCTTTGAACCAAGTACAGTGTTATATTGCCAAAAATGGTCTTGCAATTAACAAAAGTTTGATTATAAAGCATCTCAAAGCGCCTTAAGAATGGCACTATGGCCCTCTATGGAACGAATTCAACTTGCATCTTTCTATTCATTACTGTGATCCTTCCGCACTTTGCAGCTTAAGTACAATGCGTTTTTTAAATCTTAAATATTAAAAAAAAAACTCCATGCTAAAACTCGCAAGCGGATGGCAGGAGATAGAAAATGGTGGAAATAAGGGCACGCTTCTTCTTCGGTGCTGAAATGAGTGCCACTCAGTGCAGAGGAAGCGAAATTTCAGCATAGAAGAACAATGACGCATCGATAATAGCACAAACAGCTGAAACGATGAACTGAACATGCCAGGGTTCGTCTCATCATGCGTGGGGATGCTGCTGGCTGGCTTCATGGTAAAGCCAACCTTACTCTACAAGTTTGACCGTCGTAATGCATTAAAAAACAAGAAGAAAACCTTATGTTCTAAATACTGGATGGATGAACAACCAGAAAGCCTGGGTCACAAAAGCCTTCATATACTATTTCATCACAAACGCGAAGCTGTACCTCGCTGAAAGGGGGCTGCCCTTCAAGGTCTGGACCTGACTCATTAACCTGTTTTTGTAAATTTATAACGAGCGGAGGAATCATTTTCGCTGTGAGCACCGTATTTAAAGTACTTACAATTTTTATATGTAGATTATATTTAGATAAGAATACATCAGTGTTTTAATATGCTTATAACTGGAGTATTTGATAAATACACTTCATGATAATTGTGCTTCTGTACTTGTATTTTGTATAGGCACAAAAACATGTACTAGTATTGTAGCAATAATAGTGGTGATCCTACTTCACGTTTTTTTTTTTATCGCGGTCATGTCTGGTCTACATTAGCCGCAATATTTGAGGGATTACATTATTGAACTCCTGTGTACCAAATACTATAGTTGGTACTCAAACAATATTGTGAGATTGCAAAAAAAAAAAAACGCATCATAATTATTTTTATGGGTCACAGTTACCAGTGAATACGTTTGTAGACCACCATGCTCGTTTTGTGTGTCACATGAGTCAAGTGACCAGTGGCAGAGAGCACTAACGTGTGGTGACAGCAAATCAATAGTTGATAGTGTTTCTTGGCTTTTAGGGGAGAACTATTTTCATCCAACTGCACCGTCACTCTTCTAAGCAAATCAAATATTTCCATAGCAAAGCAGCTGTGCTTTGCTGACACTCGTTATGCATGCCCACTCACTTAACAAACACACTGTTAATGCGTGCAGAAGCTATTGCAAAATGTAACAGATTCATTTCTCTCAGAAAGTGATCCATAGGACAATAAACTGAATGGATGTGTGAAGGACTTTTCCGGTAGTTAATGGAAATTGTGAAATATATTAGTTGCGGTTTTCAATTCCAAGCACATTCCAACCTGGGCTTTCTGTAAGGCCGTGAGGTGACTTTGATGGAGGAAAGATGTATTGATACTAATAAAAATAAAAAAAATACACACAATTTAAGATTGCCTTGACATCATCATCGTCATCATCTTCCATACCACTCATCCTCGAAAGGGTTGTGGGGATTGCTCAAGCTAACACAGCTGTTGCCAGGCGAAAGGCAGACTACAGATTGGTCGCCAGTCAGTTGTAGGGCACAGAGATAGACAAATGACCATCATAACTCACAATCATACGCCACCAGCGGGAATCTAGCCCGCGCCTGCCAGCACCGAAGTCAGTCGAGTGAACCTCTACACCACGAGGCTGGTGCCTTTATCATCCTCATATCGGATAACATGAATTAATAAAACTGTAACTGATGTTGATTGTTAATGTGCAGATTACACTACGTCAAACTCGGGTGTAACAAATTCAGCGCCACCTACAGGAGACTGGAAATGTAATGATGTCCATGTGGGGCAGAGTTGTACAAAAAAAATTAAAAACTGTTCATCGCTAATATATTGTGTCCATGCTTCATAACTCGTTTTTATTTTTAAAAGAAATCGAATAAAATAAGTATAAGTAACATTTTTGCCTCAAACCACTTAATCATACTAGAAGAGTGCAATGTAGAAACATGCTTTGAAATAATAACCATGCGCTGTTGGGAGTTAAATAATGCAATTTCTTGAGGTGCATGAAAAACAACTATGAGAACCTGTAATTCTTAAATTCTTCCAAGAACAACAAGTAAGTTAACTCCCACCAGATGAACAGAGCTGTGGACTTTGGTAAAAGTCATCAAAGCAATTTCTATATTGCAGCACAAATATCATTGCTCCTCACAAGCATGAAAAGCCAGGTGGGCAGCAAACACTGACTTGCCACAATTCTTGAAAATGTGCAGGTGGATGTGTCTAGCCTGCATTTTTTCAGGAACTGTATGATAATGTTATTTTGATTTAGCTAGACAGTGTGTGGATGCATTTGCTCAGTGCTTAATCATCTTACTCCCTCACAAACATATCATGTCTACCTGTTCCTGTTGCCTGGAATCCATTATTTAAAGTGTTTTTTCACTCCGCTCTTCATCCAAATGGCGTCCATCTCTCTCAACTGGTAAATTCCACGGAATTAGAAGGTGGAGACATGAATTATAAGGAACGGCGTTTGCACACAAGCGAAGCCAACCATTTGTCGACAATAAAGTTCGAAGAATAAATGATGGATAATGACTTTAGTAAGCAATCCAATCAGTAAAACACTCCACGTGGCTGACAGCTTCCAGACTCTCGTTGGATTGAATCCAGATTTTGTAATTTAGCCAGTAATTAAATACATAAACAGGCATTTCAAATGTCAGCGTTTATGAAAGATGACTCGCTTTTCGCATTATCAAGTTGGCAATGTATTTGAATTTATTAATGATGAAAATCCATCGAGGAATCAACCTGAAGAATTCCAATAGAAAGAATTGTTTGTTTATATATACCCTGTGATTTGCTGAAAACCAGGTCAGGGTGTCCACTGCTTCCTGTCCATAGTGAGTCGGGGTAGGCTTCAGCACCCTTGCAAGCCTCAGGATAGACAGTATATAGAAATTAAATCGATGAACAAAGGAAAGAACGAACAAAAATGACTTGCTAATCCATAATAATAATAAAAACAACTGGGAATTTTCTTTCATTGTCTGAAAACACTGTCACTGAGACCTCTTGATTTTTCTTAACAAGTAATCAAACCATTCAATCATTCACTGACTCGCTCGGTCATGCATTTTCCATACCGCGCATCCTCGAAAGGGTTGCGGGGGGTGCTGGAGCCTAACCCAGCTGACCTGGGGCAAAAGGCCCTACCACACCCTAGACTGCTTAGGCGCAGGGCACATAGAGAGATAAATGATCATCCGTACTCACAATCATACACCATCAGTGGGAATCAAGCCCACTCATGCCCGCACCAAAGTCAGGCAAGCGAAACTCTACACCACGAGGCCGTGTAATTTAGCCACATTATGAGAAGGAAACATATTTTGAGTATTTCTGATGACCTATGTTTTTCCTCTGAAGGCAGAACAAAACAAATGCTTATATTTTGACTAGTTCGTATATAACAGACACTGGTTTTTTTTGGTCTTTTTGTTACCTGACACGCTTCGGCGTGTGACTTTCACCTTCATCAGAGTGTCACTGGTGTAATTGTGAAGCGCCTCAATCAGCTGATGTTCCATGAGGGTGTGATTTACCTGCCAGTATTGGCAGGAAAGACCAAGACAAAATGAATTTGAAACAAATAAAACAAATACTTTGTAGGTGTACTTTTTTCCTTATATTTAGGGCAACAACATTTAGGGCACAAACAGGTTTTTGTTTTGTTTTTCAGTATTCATCTGCAAGATTCCAGGAAATTTCAATGTGTGATAGATTTGGTATTAGAATATTTTTGTTAGTGCGTCAACCTCACATCTTCGGGGTTTGTGGTTCAAATCCAGATAGGTCCACCTGCATGGGTTTCCTCCGGGTACTCCGGTTTATTCACACATTCCAAAAACATGCATGGTAGGCTAATTGAACACTCCAAATTGCCCCTAGGTATGGGTGTGAATGTGCAGGGTTGTCCGTCTCCTTGTGCGCTGCGATCGGCTGGGCACCGATTTGGGGTCTTCCCCCGCCTCTGGCCTGGAGTCAGCAGGGATGGAATCCAGCACCCCCACTACCCTAATGAGGATAAAGCGGATCAGGAAATGAGATGAGATTCTGTTACTTTTCTCAGCTGCTGCAGTAGATGGAGTTTGTTACTTAAACAGTTACTCTCCATTATGTCAATCAATGTAGGAAACTGTGTATCATTTCAGTATTTTGTTTTGCATAAATAGGTGTACGTGTGCGACCAAGCTTGGTTGTTGTTTCCTTAATTTTTTTGTGCCTAACCCTAACCCGTTAGCAAGCAGTTCAGGGTATCCCTGCCGAGTGGCCAAAGTTGACTGAGAGAGGCTCCAGCACCCCTGTGACTCTAGTGAGAATAAGAAGTAAAGAAAATGAATGAATGTATTAATTTTAAATATTTCAAAAACATTTCTATTTTTTTATTTACCTTATACAAATGGCCTGGCCCATTTGTCCATTTAAAAAATAGAATGTAACACTTAGTGATAAACGAGGCCAGACAATTAAATATTATCTGCTTTTGGCTGGTTTTAGCGTTTCCTGCTTCTCTATTTTTTTTTACTAAAAGACCTTTCATTCCTCTCCTGAAAATTTCATCTCCTGAAGGCAATCATTCCAAGATCCCCTCCAATGTTTACACAGGCGTCCCCTCTAATTTTAGGAAGGCAGGCGTAGGCTGTAATGGAGAGTGACACAATCTAGCTAGCTAGAGGGCACGTCAAAGCGAGGGGGTGACTTGTGTAGTGCTAGCCACTCAGACGGTAGGTCAGACATGTCACATTATTTCCACATTTGGACGAGAGGCTTCACGAGCGTCGAGATAGGCAAGGCTACTTTAATGGAGGCACACCGACCTGATAGCTGGCAGCGCTGTTCACACTAAACCCAACACCCGTAATGTTGTCCAATCACTGCCAGTAGAAACTTCTGCAACAATAAGACCTTAAATACTCTTTTAGTGCCAATAACATTTGGTTTGTGACACTAGTTCTTACAAAATAAAATAAAAGCCTGTCGACAATGTACATATTTCAAGATGAGTCAGAAAATGTAATGCTTCTACAATAGTAGTGTCTTCTATTTTTTTGACTGAGCTTATTCAAAAATAAATATTCAGTACAGTACGTACATACATACATTCGTCAATTTTCAACTAACATTTTTTAAAAGCCTGAAATATATGTGACACCATTTGTTCACACGGATATTGTCAGGTTTAAGACCAAACACACAGCCAGTCGTGATGAGAATTTAACTCACTTCATATGAAGGAGGAAGCCAGAATAGCCAGTGCAGGAAAATGTGTCTATCTTCCAGAATGACCGATTCGAATTCCTGGCAACTCCCCACAGACAAACTGGTTTTATTAACACAGGATCATGTGACAGAGACAAACTTTAGGCGGGAAGGTGAACAAAGAAATTGGGGTGTTGTGATAGATAACACCCCCCCTAACTACAAGGAGTCGTGATGGGAGTTACCACAAGGTCGTGCAAAATTCTATTCCAGTGACTACACTATATAAACCAAAAGACATAATAATAATAAGCATAAAATACATTCATACTTCACAGATATGTTCATTGTTGTGTAATTGTTGTACTTTCCAGCAGTACATTTCTTAGTTGAACATTTTTGATTCCATACACAACAACATTTTGCAATTCCGAATATATACAAATCAAAACTTGGGTTCAGTTTAAAGTCTCATCTCATTTTTGGAGCCACGTTATCGTCATTAGGGTCACGGGGGGTGCTGGAGCCGAGCCCAGCTCTCTCTGGGCCAGAGGCAGGGACATCCTGAATCGGTGGCCAGCCGATCGCAGGGCACAAGGAGACGGACAACCATGCACACTCACACCCTTACCTAGAGGCAATTTAGAGCGTCCACTCAGCCTACAATGCATGTTTTTGGAATGTGGAAGGAAACCGGATTACCCGATGGAAACCCACGCAGGCCCTGAGAGAACATGCAAACTCCACATAGGTAAACGTGACCTGGATTTGAACCCAGGACCCCTGAGGGCTGTTGAGGCTGACACGCTAACCACTCGCCCCACCAGGCCGCGTCAATTTAAAGTGATGAGAAAATAATTGAACATTGTAGGAATTCTCCAAAAATATGCATAATGTTATTCTGTGGCAGTTTTCTAGCTCTAATTATGTTTTGGCAACAGCAGCAGAATGCAGAGACAGATTGTTTGCATTCAAAAAGGCCCTGAAGAAATGATGAAAATAGACAAATGAAAAAAAAAACATAAGGCAAAAAAAAGTTCAGCAACTTTTTTACCTTCATTGTGCCTTGTCCATATGCTCATCTTAACCACTGCTCTAGGGTTATCTCCCAAAAAATGTGCAGCATTTAATTTAAATAAGGCATAGAATGCTCTTTAATCATTTCTATAGTATTTTCATTAGTAAGTAATGTCCTTTCATCAAAACACCACATACTCTCTGAACCGCTTATCCTCACAAACGTCATGGGGGTGCTGGAGCCTTTCCCAGCTACGATTGGCTGGCCATCGCCTCTGGCCCGGAGACACTGGGATTGGCTCCAGCATCCCCCGCAACCCTAATGAGGATAAAGTGGTTCAGAAAATAACATAAAACACGTTTATTTATTTATTTTTTGTTTATTACCTATTTTATTCATGTCTACAATGTATTTTCTTTTCCCGTGTCTGTGTTTTCTCCTCTACTGCAAAAATCATAATCTAATCCTATCTAATCTAATATTTAACATGTTTCTTTATTAGTCACTGATAGAAAGCTGTTGCAATTCTTTTCTTTTTTGTTGATGAATGCTTCGGTAAGATCATCAGAGAATTTATCGTTCGTTTGTTGTTTTATTTATTTATTAATAAATCTAATTTCATGCAAATTTTAGATAACACATTTCAATTCAGAGGCAGTAAAACTGAAATACGACCTCCACTTTATAGGGAGACAAGGTAGATCATAATTTTAATGATAATAGAATTCATGCTCTAAATATTAAAATAGAAGAATATGAAAACATTAAATGAAAAACTGGTTCTAAACATGCTCCACTTGCGACATAGTGGGACAGTAGAAGGTGAACGTTAAATGATGGAGTGGCCAATATGGCCATAGGAGACGCATTGCAGGTTTCACATGATGTATGAACAAAGAGCAGAAGTCACACTACCCCATTGAACAACATTTTTTCTCTCATTTTCATTTTCAAGCCTTCTTCAAGGTGATTTGATATAGGTAAACCTGTAAATAAAAAGGAGATTGATGCAAACAACGAATAATACAACATAAAAAAAACCATGACAAGAGTGGCTAAATTTTCCACCATAAATCTTCCATGTATATTTATGGATTAAGTATGAACTTTAAATTTCCTTTCAGGAGCAGATAGGAGATGTCATGATCCCAGTGTCCATGTCACTCATGCCCCCCCCCCCCCCCCCCCCCAACTTCACTTTGCCATTGCATATGATTTTATAAAAGTTATTATACTCTGAAAGCTCACAGACAAGAAGCCTCCTTGCAAACGTGTGATTTTCAATTTATTCATTTAATCATTTTCTGAACCAATTTATCCTCACATGGGTCGCGGGGGGTGCTGGAGCGTATCCCAGCTGACTTCGAATCAGAAGCGGTGGACACCCTGAATCTGTGTGATATTCAATATTCTGTTTATTTTTCTACTTCTTTCTCAGAAAATGAGGAGAGAAAACCCTAATCTTACAAGGCACACAAACAAACAGCTATTCACACCTACTTTACAGGTAACATTTTTTTCCCTTATTTGAACTGAACATGCACAAAATCTGAATGTTTGTCTAAAATGAAGAAAAAGTACAAATCCAAACAAAATGTTGACCCATACCACCCAATGTTCAGAAGATGTATTTATTATATCTAATTATCCTCATGCATCTTTTTTACATCTCCCGCTGTTACAAAGCATCCATACTGGAGGCAAGTAAGCAGTGAGCTTCATATTTCATACTAATTGGCAGTGTCCACATACGGCCTGTCGACTGTGTGTGTGTGTGTGTGTGTGTGTGTGTGTGTGTGTTTGTGTGTTAAAGTGATTGGGCTCATTAGGACAGACTAAGTACCGAAAAGGCACTTTGCAGTTAAATATGTCTTGTATTGAAAAAAAAACAATGCAAATAAAAATTGTTTAATCTAACTCTGACTCAGTATGCATGCATCTTTTCTCTTTATTTCCATTTTAAAGATGTGTCCTTCAAACTTAGCATATGCATTCATTCATTGTTGTGATATCAGATTTTTCTCCTTAAGCCTACAAAGGTGAGAGTGAGAACTATGTGGATTAAAATACAGTAATACCTTGACATACGAGTGTCCCAACAAATAAGAAATTTGAGATATAAGGAGAAATCAAAGCAAATCTTTGCCCTGAGATACGGGACAAATTTGAGATAAGAGCAGACGAGACGGTTACCAATGCAGCCGGCAGCTGGCCGAGTAAGCAAGAGACTGCTTATGAGATCAGCACCGCTCTGTCTTTCTCGCCGGATCTCCGTCGCATAAATATTTTTTTGCATTAATCAGTGCAGAATTAAGTTAAAAAAAACAATGGGTCCAAAGCAAGCCGGTGCAATGATGGGTCGTGAGAAGAAAAAGCATATGAGACTATCGACATTACGGATTGAATAATGGAAAACCACGAGTCCTATAAACGTGACTGAGCTGGCTCTCCGACGTAAGATTAAAATTTAATTTTAAGCGTGTGTGTATAGTAATCTAAGTTCATTTAGGTTTCTGTTATGTTACGTAGTTTTGCCATAGTGTAGCGACCCAAACATGTTGCCGTCAAGTCTCACTACTCATCCGCCGCACACACAGCTGTTCACTGCTACCCTCTATCTCTAAGGTAAGAACTCCATACAGTACTGAACATAATAATGTCACATTTGATGCAGATCATAACCACTGGATTAAACAATTTAAAACATGTTTTTCCATTGCAATATCATATTTTAGGTGTGTTTTTTTTGGAGTGGGACCGGATTCATCTGTATAAATTATTTTATATGGGAAAAATTGGTTTGAGACACGAGTCAATTGACATATGACCTCGGTCCCTGAAGGCATTAAGCCCGCATCTCATTTACTGAAAAGGTATATAGAACAGCATGGCTTTCATAGAAAGCCAAATTTAGCTCCTCAGAAAGCTTAGATTTGGAAAGCTCCCAAAAGTGACAATGGAGCACCTTTGTTCGCATGATGGAGCTGCCCTTCTTTACAAAATAGACAGAAAATGCACAAAGAGGTTTGGTGACTTCATTTACTGTCGTCCATCCAACGACACCACTAGTGGGTGACCAGGGTTGGCCAGACCGCCCATCAAAATTAGATAATAATTAGATAGATAATTAGTTAATAATTATAAAATTAGGAACAGAAAATGTAACATAATTGACTAAAGTATATTGGGTGAGAAGTTCGGTCATCCGGCAGGGGCTCGGTATAGAGCTGCTGCTCCCCTGGATTGAGAAGAGCCAGATGAGTTGGCCCGGGCATCTGATCAGGATGCCCCCTGGACGCTTCCCTCGAGAGGTGTTCCGGGCACGTCCCACCGGGCAGAAGCCATGGGGCCGACCTCGGACACCCTGGGGAGACTGTGTCGCTCGGCTAGCCCGGGAACGCCTTGGAGTCCAGAAGTGGCTGGGGAGAGGGAAGTCTGCGCTTCCCTGCTGTAGCTGCTGCTCCTGCTACCCGACTTTAGATAAATTGGAAAAAGATGAGATGAGATGAAATGAGACCAAAGTAGTTTCATAGGCATTGACACAATTTCTGGTCATTTACAACAACAATAGAAGGTTCTCTTGAAATTATGGCTTTTAATTTTGTGTGTGTCAACCTTGGATTGGACAACTTTTATTCATCCCGTATTCGGGAAATTACATTGTGGCAGTAGCAAGAGGGTGATTAGACATAACAGCAAATTAAAAGCACAAAGTACAAAGCAAATCAAAGTAAATTGAATCATCAAATCATTAAGACAAAAAAGCAGCAAAAACACACAAAACGAACAAGAGTGGACGGAGCTACCGCGGCCGTCGGCTGCCGCTTAAACATCGCCATTTTGGTTGCAGTAGCTAAATCGGACTGAAAAAGACGTAAAGTGGGACAAAAACTGGAACCACACACAGGAAGTCTTCCACGAGATGGGGAACTGCTGCAGACTTTGACCGAGGTGGAGAATATGCAGAGTCGCTCCTGTGTTGCTCCTTCTGCTGCGTATTGTAACAGCTAACCCCATGTGTGTGACAGCGTAGGCAAGGCTGTCTGGTTCCAAAAAAGAAGTAGCCGAAAGAAGCCAGGCTAACAGAACAAGAAAAGTTGTAAAAACATTAAAGTATAAAGTACAAAGTAAAGTCAAAAGGAATGTATTAAGAAATATAAAAATGTAATTTAAAAAAAAGATAGAAGGACTGTAAAACATGAAAAACATAAGAGTGTACAGAGCTACTGCCACTGGCTCCCTCTTGAACGGCACCATCTTGCAATGAACCTTGTAGAAAAAAATATGAAGGCCTTACTGCAGTCATGAATTCATTTGTTCAACCACTAGTCCTAATTAGAGTCCTAAATGGCTAGCTAATAGAATAGCCCTGACTTTGTGCAAAATGTCCCCAGTCAATAACAAAGCTTATAGAGAGAATAATTCACATTCATAATGAAACCACACAGCTTGTGCTGAAGTCATGCGAATCAACCAACTCAATGATCTTGTTTAGTACAATACAAAAGGCATTGCAAGTCAGTCTGGTTTATTTAGTTTCAATTGCATCAGTCAAATCTGGCAGGACAAATAATAGCATGTGAGGCAAACTGAGAGGGAAGGTGAAAGAAAACACCTTGGAGTTTTGTTGTTGTGCATTTTCATCTTTTTTTTCATTGTTCCAATAAAGAGGCTGCTGTAGGGAAGTCACTGGCTTTTTACTTTCATTGACAACACGAAAAAACACCAAACTTTGCAAATATACTCCTTGGGAAGATCTGTGACTTAACTGCACAAATCATAACAAATTGAATACATATTGACTACAACCGACAGTGTGAGTTTACGTCACATTCGTGCTTTTGTTATTGGTCTCAGATTCAGATTGTGCTTATTAACCCCAGAATCAGACCAGGCTATTGCATCTATATAGTACATAGAAATACCAATTCCCATCCTGGAAAAAAACTTAGATTCTTTCAGATATTGTTGGAGAGTTAAGTGACGCCATCGTGTATTTCCAGCAATGTATGTAGGTCAATACATTATCCTCACAAAGCATATATGTGTATGGGTTTGCGTGTGTGTGTGTGTGTCCGTGTGAAGCAGAGCAAGTAGAGCCCATTCATCATCCCTGCTACCTTGTTCAGATAATGAATATAACCTTGACTATACATCCGAGACATGTAGCAAAGGGGCAGAGGTTGCAACTCTAACGTTTACAAAACCATGGCAGGCCCCACAGGCAGCCAGGACCTTAAAGTCTCTTAGCAATCTAACTTGAAATGGTTGTAAGCCAGATCCTATTTCAAACATCCAATGACTTCTCTTCATTTGTTCATTGACTTGAAATACATCAATTTTAGCTACTGCTTATCCTCACATGGATGCTGGTGCAAATCCTAGTTGATAATAGGCAAGAGGAACCCTGAAGTAGTAGGCAGGATATTGTTTTCTTATTAGACTGTTTCACTTCGAGGGAAAATGGATAGCTATTCAAAAGTTGGCACTTACAACCTTTATACAGCAAGTGTCCATTTGATCATTACAAAAACACAATTATTAGAAATGTATTATATATTTTACAAAATCGTTATACCACTATTTTTCTAAATGAATTAAAGCATTAATTAATGAAAACTAGCTCTTGTCACAACCTTCGTGAGGATAAGCGTTATGGACGATGAATGAATAATGAAAAATAAATAATAATTACAAATAATAATACCTAAATTCATGACAGGGCGGCATGGCAACTAGATTGGTTAGCGAGTCAGGTTCACAGCTCTGAGGTCCTGGGTTTAAATCCAGGTTGGTCCACCTGTGTGGAGTTTGCATGTTCTCCGGGCGCTCCCACATTCCAAAAAACATGCATGGGAGACTGATTGGACACTTTAAATTGCCCCTAGGTATGAGTGTGAACGTGAATGGTGGTCCGTCTCCTCATGCACTGCGATCAGCTGGCCACCAATTCAGGGTGTCCTCCTCCTCGGAACTCTATGGTAAAGAAGTGAAGCCGCATAAGACACTCTAATGGTCAACAATAGAACATAGCAAGTGGGTCACGCTCCATGTTGGCCTCATAAAAGTACATCATACTAAAATGCATTCAGTTGTTTCCTCTTAGTTCATTTCCTAACAGGAACCTCCACAGGATAACAAAAGAACATCGCATTCATATTGTTAGGTGGAACATTACATGACAAACTGATGGCGTTCCACTTGCCTTCAATAGGTGCCATGGCAGATACATACAGCAGAATTTTTTTTAAAAATCTTTTGTGATTCATTCTGCTCTGTCTCGTAGACACCATGGTATCCCCATCTATTGTCTATGGCACGAGTCAGTAGCATTCTTCCCCAAAGTCAGCCTGATAGGCTTCAGCACCCCTCGCGATCCTAGTGATGATAAAGCAATTCGGAAAATGAATGAATGGATTCATGACATTAAAATACATTTATTTTTACTGAAAGGACTGACTAAATGCTGATCTTTCGGTCTCATTGATGGTACAACACGCAGCCAATCACTTAAATGAGTTCTTTTTAATGGTTGAAAAAAAACCTCATTTGCTGTAACAGTGAATATATGGTTGTCAGATGTGTTATAAATATCAAAACAGGTGATTTGTTGAGTAAGTAAGGATCTATTGAGCGTTCTACATCTCTTGGGGAGACGATCATGCCGCATTTGATGGCCATACATGTGTTTGACGGATCATTAGTGGTGATGTGACAGATAATTCTCTGAAAATGTGTTTTCCAGATTGTTACAATCATTCACTTCCTGCCTCCTCTGAGTGTAACAATGCTCTTGGCTTTCCGAGAAAAATCCTCCTGGGGATTCAATCAGGCTTTCTAATTAGAGAGGTTAATCACAATTACTTCAGTTACATTGTACTTACTTAGGAATGAACATAGTTGATATCTTTCTTTCAAGTGTATTCCACCCTCTCTCGTACAAGGCTTTGTATCATACTACCAGACAGTATCCAAATACAAGTGTCATTCCATGTTTTTAAACACTTGGGTCTACACAGAATTTCAGTGACAGTTAAGTGAACCAATTCTGATGGGAAGATAGCAGATTATTCAGTGAGCTTTCTTTCATCAGCGGTATGAACATGTAAAGAAATGCTTAAGTAATGAGATATTTGTTTTGCTAGATTTTGCCTCAGCCAAGGTATCTTTGCTCTCCTTGTGTCTCTTTTCCCATACAGGGATAAGGAATATAATGAGCGCAGGAAAATCACTTAAAGTGAGGCTGATCTACCCCACACTGGTGTTCCAATTCACTCTCCTATTGCTAAGAAAAAAATGTTCTCCGTGTGGGTAAAATTAAACACAGCATCATGCTGAAATCACACAAAATGAAAAATGAAACAAGTGAGCCCTTTTCCCTGAAGACTTTTTACTCCAACACAATCTTTACCTCACATCTGACAATTTATTGTGGTGATGCCGCATGGCCTTATTTCGTTGGCGTCAGAATGTCGCGCAGTGAGTTGAACTCTGATGAAGTGGACTGATGTGATCTGACGTTAGAAGTGATGAATGTACTTCCATAGCTGACCTACCTGTAAGGGTTAATAATATATTTTGGCTGTAGTGGTTCAGTAGTCTCATCTGTCATCTCGTTTTCTAAACCGCTTTACCCTCACTGGGGTCGAGGGGGGCGCTAGAATCTATCCCAGCTGACTCCAGGCCAGAAATGGGGGACACCCCGAGTCAGTGGCCAGTCGATCGCCGGGCACAAGGAGACGGACAACCATGGAAACTCACACCTATACCCAGGTACAATTTAGAGTGACCACAAAACCTATCATGGCTGTTTTTGGAATGAGGGGGTAGACCACAGTACCCAGAGGAAACCCACGCAGGCTTGGGGAGAACTTGCAAACTCCACATAGGTAGCCCGATTTGGATTTGAACCCGGGACCCCAGAGCTGTGAGGCCAATGTGCTAACCACTCGCCCCACCAGGAGAAAATGTTCTCAGTGGTTGATTAGTTACTGACTTAAATGTAAGGACTTAGTGACAAAACCAGATTGATGAGGGTGAGAAAAGTAAACTTGGAAAATAATCACCACAAGATAAAAAAAAATACATACAGCAGAATCTTTGAGATTCATTCTGTTCTGCCTCCATAGACACCATGGTATCCCCATCTGCTGTCTATGGCACAGGTCAGTCGCATTCTGGCTAAACATCTGTCTAGTTTCATGCGTACAGAATAGGCCTAAGTGATAAGATCAAAGTGGTCAAATGAAGCTCGGAAAAGGAATATACATTGTCTTCTTTGTTATTAAATGTTTTAGACCAGTGGTTCTTAACCTTGTTGGAGCTGCTGAACCCCACCGGTTTCATATGCACATTCACCGAGCCCTACTTCGGTATAAAATAAAATGGGATTTTTTTCTCAAATTCAAACTATGCAAATACCTGGTAGCACTGTTTGGCAAAGCAATGTCTTGTGATCTTCTGCAGCCATTGATGGTCAAGCGGAGCATGCTATCGTTAATAGACCTAATGAGTCGATGCGTTTTGACCTCCGCGGCAGAGGCTGCACCGAACCCCTGAGACCGACACAGCGAACCCCTAGGGTTCGATCGAACTCAGGTTAAGAACCGCTGTTATAGACAGAGGACACGGCCCTCTTTTTTAATTTGGAATCGGTGGAAATGACTGTGAGGACCTCATCAACCCAAAATATTTTCTTTACTGTGAATGAAGGTTTCACAATTTGGTCAATATAGTATATTATCATCTCATTTTCTGAACCGCTTTATCCTCATTGCAGGGGGTGCTGGAGCCAATCGCAGCTGTTTCCGGGTCAGTGGGAGGGGACACCCAAATCGGTGGCCAGCCGATTGCAGAGCACAAGGAGATGAACAACCATGCACACCATACCTAGGGGCAATTTAGAGTGTCCAATAAGCCTACCATGCATGTCTTTGAAATGTGGAAGGAAACGGGAGTACCCAAAGGAAACCCAAACAGGCTCGGGGAGAACATGCATACTCCACACAGATGGACATGACCTGGATTTGAACCCAGGACCCCAGAGCTGTGAGGCTGACGCCGGGGCGCCCCAATATAGTATATTGAACAGATTTATTTACGAAGCCCTATTTATAATATTAGATTAATGGCAGCTGCATGTGGCCCGGCAGATGAGTGGTTAGCACTTTGGCATCACAGTTCAGGGGTCCTGGGTTCAAATCCAGGTTGAACACTCTAAATTGCCCTTAAGTATGAGTGTGAAAGTGAATGGTTGGTGATCTCTTCGAGCCCTGCGATTGGCTGGGCACCAATTCCAAGTGTCCCCTGCCTTGTGCACAGCTGCCAACCGTGGTCGACCCCATTACAGGAGTACCCTGGTCCCATTTCCTGAGTATTTCTGAATTGAGTGTGATTCATGTAAAATCGATATAAAATGCAAAATAAAACCAAATTTAAATCAAACTGTTAATGTCATGTTTTTACATTAATGTATATATTTTGTTTTGCAAACCACTGAATAAGTGCATCATAATTAAAAGTATATAAAGTAAATAAAGTATCATTTGTTGATCATTTATTGGCAAATTCAAATTTGTTTTTTAGCTGGTTCCTTACCCATACTTGCATGTCCAATGTGCAAATGTCGGCCCTTTTGTGGACGGCGTCAACATGGGATATTTCGTCCAATAAGAAGCAATAAAGTTCTGCGAGTGTCTGGACTTCTTAAAGGTTTTGTCCAAATAGCGATCCATTTTGCGCTTATCCCGAGGGGACATATTGATAAGTGCTGTGTACTCCTACTTCAACTTCCTTTAATACAACCCCGGAATTGAAAGGATTTGTTTAAAACAAAAGGCTGGTGGTTTACTCAGCCTTAATAAGACTTACTTCCCTTATTAAAAAACAAAAACGAGAATTCTGAATCGATTACCACGCTGAAGTTGCACAAATCATTAGTCAGAACTTGTAACTCGAATGATTGAAAATACACTCGAGTTACCGCAGTCTTCCGGTGCTGTTTAATCAAGAGGGCAGAAGCCGTAGCGATGGTGTGAATTTTGAGGCATTTAAAGTGGAAATTTGGTACTTATCCAAAATGGTTGCTTGAAAACAAAATTTAAGTGTCTGTGGGCAAAGTTGAGATGAAAACGACTTGACAGTTCGCTTAGCAAATTTGCCCTTCCATTAGCTGATGTTGCACATTTAGAGTAACCACTGCACCATCAAGATGAAGATATAGATCACATTGAATTGTATCACAGCTAAACTTTTCAATTAAGCACATTTGGTTATCCAAAGCAATTTTTCCTCCTTTTACTTCATCCCTTATCGAGCCATCTTCTCTGTCACACACTTTTGGAGGCTTTGATAACGTCATGAAGTATGATTTTTTTTATATTCCGCTCACTTGAATAACCACATAACCACAGTTGCCTAAATGCACTTCAATTTCATGGAAATTGGTTGCCTGGGGTTTGTCCCCTCGTCTATTACCGTCATTTGCATTTCCACAGTATAATAAAATGTGATAAGCCACCCAATGCTGTTTTGGAGTTTGTTCATACCTTATTTCATAGCAGTGCCCACTTGAAATGTGCAGGCATCCTTGTGAGTCAACACTTAAGATCCTTATTTCTGTCTGTCTGACTCAATGTCTAGCGACATTTTCAAAGATTGAAAAGGTGGTCATTAAACTAAAGTACTTTTATTCCTCACTGTATGGACCCCCCACCCCCCACCCAACCCCGCAAAATGTAAAAAAAAAAAAATTAATACAAAAATGTATTTATATATATATATATATATATATATATATATATATATATATATATATATATATATATATATATATATATATATATATATATATATATATATATATATATATATATATATATATATATATATATATATATATATATATATATATATATATATATATATATATATATATATATATATATATATATATATATATATATATATATATATACACACATAATGTTTTGTATTTTTTTTACGATCTTAAAGCTTAATGATAAAAAGATTTATGTGTGTATCATGGTATTATTTTGCAAATGAATAACTATTCAAGTAATGGATTAGATCATATTAATAAGAGTAAATTAAAATAAAGCCACCTTTTAGACCTGCACTGTGAAGGAGAAGTGAAAGGCATTATTGGAGGAAACCAGCACATTAGATATCGGGACAATAGAGTGAGTGCAGGAGTATGTTTTAATGGAAGTGGGATTTCGCACTGAGCCAATGTTAGGATATTGCGACTCCCCTGGTAGTGTGATCTGAAAAAAGGCCATGTTTACAGACAGGTCAATGAAAAACACATGCCTGATGGGTGTGACCAGACGAGTGACTAGTCAGATCGAGTCAGTGTTGTCCTTGTACAAATGCATGTGGAAAAGAACAAGATTATAATTTTAGCTAGGATCTTGACCATTTATGAGCACCCTGGAAATTTCCTTTACTGAAAAATCTAGCATAGGTTTAGAGGTCCTTTCTGGTGCCAGTAAAATTTAAGGGATATAGGGAAAGCCTGCCCGCTAGAAATATCAGTAATTGAAGTCTCCATTATTCACTTTTGTTTATCCCAGGTCGAGTTATGGGGGCAAACGCGGGGAAACCCAGACTTTCCTCTCTCCAGTCACTTCATCCAGTTCAAGATCCCAAGGTGTGGCCAGAACACCTCACCAGGGAGGTGTTCTAATCAGATGGCTGAGTCACCTCATCTGGTTCTGGACATGATAATCAGATTTCAATACACCTAAATATTTTTGCCGCATCCTTGCGGCACCAGTAACCTAAACCAGTAACCTAGTTTTATCCATATATAGAGATATACTCTATACCCCAGCTTGTGATTGGCTTGTAACCAGTCCAGGTGAACCTGCTTACCTAACCCCACTGGGATAAATCATAATGATGCCAACCTCTATAGAAAAAAAAATGCTCGACACTAACATGCTGTATCTATTTTCACCAATTTCAATCATCAAGGTGTTGAATTTGAAACCTTTTTAGTAAATGGGTTTATAGGGTTCACTGCAAGAGTGCCTACAATTAAACAGTCAGGAAAACGATCTATTCACTAAGTCACAATTTGTCTTGATTTTTCATGGCTGTTCAGTAGAATTAATTTAGGCCTCACAGACTTACAACCACTCTTATCTGTATTTAAGGAAGCATCTCAATGAATTGACGACTTACTAAATGTCTTTGAAAAAAAGCAGCAGCCCACTTAAAGTCTGCAAAGGTGTGCCGTTACTTTCCTGTTTATCAAATTCTCAAAGGATGACACAAGGAGGTTGTCTGAAAGTCCCAAATGATATTTATATATATTTTTATTGAAAGTACAACTTTGCTTAATGGCAATGTCAATGTCACCTTGTCATTCAGAGTCCCAGCATTCACCTTCAACAAATTAAAGCTAAGAACTCAAATGTCATCTCATTTCATTTTTTGAACCGCTTCATCCTCATTTGCGTTGCTGAGGGTGCTGGAGCCTATCCCAGCTGAATCCAGGCCTTAGGCAGGGGACATCCTGAATCAGTGGCCAGCCGATTGCAGGGCACAAGGAGACGGACAACCATGCACACTCACACCCATACCAAGGGGCAATTTAGAGTGTCCAATCAGCCTACCATGCATGTTTTTGGAATGTCGGAGGAAACCAAAGTACCCGGAGAAAACTCACACAGGCCTGGGGAGAACATAAAAACTCCACACAGGAGGACCGACCTGGATTGTAACCCAGGTCCCCCACTGTGAGGCTCACATGCTAACCACTCAGAAACTCAGTTTTTGCCCTAGAATTCAAATCAAGGAACAGCAAATTGTTTTAGGACGTATAAAGCAATAGCCAGAATATAAAAATGTATACGACTGGTTTTCCTACATTATTTTTATCTATAATTTGAATTCAAAAAGGATTTAATATGGAGGATTCAGCATGGCAGATGACTCACTCTAAACCTCCTCTGGTCTTTAGACGATAACGTTGTTATACATAATGTTGGAGATTTTTCCCGTTAAATGTCCTCTGCGTCTTCACTGCATGCCTTCATCTTTGTGACTTTTTGCCACCTAACCGGGTATGCCTGCACTAAAAATATGTCAACAAATATCCTTCTATAGATACATGATATTAATGACCATAAAAACAATGACTTCAGAATAAGGAATATGAGGAAGGACAAAAGAACATGATCTAGTGGCATACATTGCGCATTTAAAAAGGACAATTTCCGTGACACAGATTCATGATGGGGTGAACTGAGCACTGATAGTATTGTTCCACTCTCTTCTTCTAATTAAATGCTATGTCTGACTTTTTTCCCAAGAGGAAATGAATACTTTGTTAGGATGTCTCGTTCCCACTTTTTATCTCTCTGGGGGTCGAGAGCCATAATGTCCGTAGCAGAATACGGGGCAAAAGTACAAGAGGCATGGGTGTAGACTTAGACCTAGGACAAAAACAAGAAGTCATAGATCAGGCAAGAAGAACATGAGGTAACGCGAGTGTGACAGGCTGAAGTGTTTAAGATATTGCTGTGTGATGTAAAACTAGTTTTGGATTGGATGGTTATCAGTGTTCGATTATTGATGCCTTCAGCCAAAGAGCAAAAGTAACATGCTAAAGCATGTATCGGTGTTCGATTATTAATGTCTCGGTGCATAGAGTTTGAGACACGGGAGCTTTTCAGTCATTATAGTAAAAGTTGGAGTCAAGACAACACAACTGACCATTATATGATTATTTCTCCCTGTGTTTAAAGCAAAAATGCAAATGCAGGGTGCAACACGAGCAGGTACGGACAGTAAACTGATTAAAATGATCCAACGACGTGGTCAAGGTCTGGGTGGATTAAGTTGGTCCTTGATTGTGATGAGTACAACCTGGTGTTGATTGACCCATCTGCTGCTGAACCTGTGATTGGGTGACAGGCGTATCCACCCAACTGTCTAGGCCTGAGATTGACAGCAGGTGAATAAGTGGAAGGAGGAAGCCAACATTAGGCAACAGACAAAGCACACAAACACATACACATGAACACACATCTAAATAACTTTGAATTGGGAATTAAAAACCACTTACTATTATATAGAACTGCAGTATCAGACATGGGTGGATTACAGTGCCACTTCGTCATTTCATTTGTAACAATAATTTCAAATATATATGAAAAAAAAACATCCCATAGGAGGCCAGCAGACTGTAGCGAGATTGACAATCAGGACCCAAGGCTGAAATATATATTTTTTAAAACAACAGGTACAGGACATTTATTGCGGTGTTGGGAAATTTTGTAACTTGAATTTGATTTTGGAACAGTAGTTTGCATATCAAAAGGGTTCGTCACCTGAACATTTCATATGTAGAAGCACTTGTAAGTAGAGATAACAGTGTATTCATTTAATATTAAGAAGCAAAAACTCACATAATATTGAGAGAGCCAAATTAACCAATTGTGACTTCTTGGGGTTTTTCAACATTTCATTGGGAATGTTCCCATATTTTCTCTCCTAAAAATGTCTTTTCTTTCCGAACTTTGAACATCAAACTCTATAGTTGGATTGCCAGAAGCCATTTTAAGGTCACAGATCCATAATCTTCTGTCACAGTTGATGAAAAGTCTAAATAAAATGTGTTGACTGGAGCAGTATCACAAAAACACCACACATACACGCTTACATAGCTCGCGCGTATCATTCATAGAGTTACAATTACGGGAACACGTTTGCTTTGGATATCCCTGGGGGGCTTCGTCTCTTGTAGAATCTTTGGGCTGTCATTGATTGGGCTGGTCAAAGAAACAAACAGAATGGACGACAATGACTTAGTAAATAATCTGCTGAAGTGTAAAATTGGAGCATAAATATTTTTTTATCAGACGTTGTTCTTTCAGAAAGCAGAAACTGAAGTCGATACGTTAATTACATAAAAGTTGTAAACAACAGCCAGATCAAAGTCATGTGGCACACCACAGACTTTTATTGACATGAAGGTTTATTGTAAAGTGTCTTTCTAATCAACACTACTCAAAGATTTTCTTCCAACAAATTTTAGAGGTACCTCTTTAATCCAATCCCACAAATGAATCACATTCCATCAGATACGCATATAATTTCTTTTTTTTCTAATGCAGCTTTTGCATTGGATTCCTTTATTTTTTGCAGGTATCTCTAATGCGGTCCTTTTTAATTAAAGGGGGGGCATTTCTGCTGGCAATTTTTGAAACTTCTTCACAACATCAGTAGTCTTGCAGTCAAGCAGCTCAAAATTTAAGATACATTTCCTTGACTTTGCCGCAAGTGATCGCATTTCATTAACATTCCCAGTTCCCTCAACTCCATATTGCTGCCAGGCCCATGCAGTGAATTTGTATGTATCCAAATTGTTTTGCAATCATGTTGGATGAACACCAAGAGGAATGTAAATGCTCCACAGGGACGTGGGAGACAGGTTGAAAAATGTCTAGGAAAAGATGATGCACAAGAGGCTGCACACATGAGATAGACGGGTTGTCAAAGTTCTTCAAAGAGGCACAATGATTTATAAGGAAATTTGATGAATGTAAGGCAAGAGAGGGAAGATCGATGGACATACACAGCCATTTCCCAAATGGTCTCTGTGATCTAGAAAACTATATTTTTCAGCTCAATTTTTTGTTGTTGTTTTTCATGTTCATGGGTGTCCCGGCTGGCCGTCGATGCTACAGTGGTTCTTCCGCATGACTTTGGTGCAGGCAGCCTATGTTCGATTCCCACTTGGTGGTGGTATGACTGTGAGTGTGAGTGGTTGTTTTTTCATTGTGTCCATCCGCCTTCTACCAATGGAAAATGGAAAGTGTGGGATTACTTTTAACCATCCTCCCACAAAATTGGAACAAAATTGTTTTTATTTTTATCTAAATTAATAAAATTTTGATTTTCAAGCCAAAGAATCCTTTCTTTGGTCGCAGTTTGGGGAAATTTCAATCTTTTGCCCATGTGGGAGTAATAACATTGACAAATAGGGATCAAATGCACCATTTAATACAGTGGTTTTCAAAGTGGGCGGTACCGCCCCCCGGGGGGTGGTGTGAACTTTCAGGGGGGCGCTGACGAATAAACAGGCGAATGGGGGGCGTTGAAATAGTGAAGGGGGCGATGGAGCAATTACAGTAAAATGTGACGTTGGTGTTTGTAGAAAGACCGGAAAAATTGATTGTCTGTAATAAAAAGTCGACAAAAAACAAGCTTTATTGAAACAAGAAACGTTGTCTGCTCGAGCGCTCACGAGCAGCGCGCATATACCGTATATCACTAATTGTCGCGAGTTTATCGTCGATGCAGGCGACTGGGGAAACCACCACCATCCAGTCAGCCGCAGAGGAGCACACAATAGCGCGCCGGCAACGCTTACCCACAGACGTATGCGCACAGCGACCGGCTTAATGCATCAACTATCAATTTTTATGATTCGAGGTGAACTGCGCATTGGTCTATTAAAAGAAACGAAATTAGCGAATAATATCTGAGGCGCCTGTCTTCTATTTATTTAAGCTTCGTTCGTTGGAAAGGGGTAAAGAGGGGGGCGTTGGCATTTTGGCCCGGCGGTGAAGGGGGCGGTGGCCAAAAAAGTTTGAAAATCACTGATTTAATATAATTCCTCTTTGCTTAGTCACCACTTACACAAATTTGCAAGAACACAATCTAACAGCAGGTGAATGTCCTTTTTTTATTGCACTTCACCTGATTGATTGGGCTATCCTGTCATTTTCAGCCCAGCAAGACATTTGAGACACAAAGGAAGTGTGTTCTTCAGACGCATTGATTGGCTTCCAGCGTGTTTTACAATCATAAAAGATCACAAAAGGCACTCACATTGATGAGGTGTCCCTCTACTACTGCCGTGTTAAACACAGAGCTGATCACTACAAATGAGTGATTCTTTAGTGCTTCTGCGTCAAACTGGCCAGCTTGTGTGTGGCTTCCGAAAGTAATTCATGTTTGTGTGGATACATATATGTATATATCTCATCTGATCTCATTTTCTGAACCGGTTTATCCTCATTAGGGCTGCGCAGGGTGCTGGAGCCTATCTTAGCTGACTTCGGCCCAACCTGAATCGGTGGCCAGCCGATCGCAGGGCACAAGGAGACAAACAACCATTCACACTGACTCCCATACCTAGGGGTTATTTAGAGTGTCCAATCATTCTAACATTCATGTTTTTGGAATGTGTGAAGAAACCAGAGTACCCGGAGGAAACCCACACAAGCCCGGTGAAACATGCAAACTCTACATAGCCAGACTGACCTGGATTTGAACCCAGAACCCCAGAATTTACTGCCTGGATTGCTATAGAAAATGGATGGATGACTAATTTAATAGAAATATGCCCACTGTTTCAGTAAGGTGAGCAGGCGTCGGGAACATTTTTGACAGAGAGAACCATAAACAATTCATATTTTATAACGTTAATTCTTTAGAGCCATTCTCAGAAATGAAAAGTAAAAATATACGGTATCATAATAGAATGTGTGAGTTATTTTTGTCGTTTCACCCCTTTTAAAGTACAAAGAGTCTCTGAATTCTTTTGACAACATTGTTATGCTGTTGCTAGTCAATCAGTATCAATGAGATTATGCATGCAGAAGAGTAATGAAAAACAAAATTATGATTAAAGTGGTGCTAGAAGTAGTGTCAACGCCAGTGTTGACGTGACGCTCCTATTGGTGCGTTTGGAACTCAGCTCTTTCACCAGTGATTTCCATATTTTACCTCACAGGTAAGTGGAGAGCCATACGCACCCATGGAAAGAGCCACATATGGCTTTTGAGCCATAGGTCCCCTACCCCTGAATTAAAGGGTATAAAAAATGCATTTGGATAGATTTTTAGAAACTACATGACACTTTCTCCAAACTTTAAAAGTGAGACTGCAGTGTGTTTCTAATTTTATGAAGATATATAAAAGTGTGAATGGATTTAATTTCAGCAAGTTCTCCTTATTTAGCTTTAATGTCATTTTGTTTTAGATAAAGCATTGTCTTTAGTAATGTAATTGCAAAGTGTGCCCTTATGAGCGCAATAAAATCAAAATACTTTCAACTCAGGCATTCATAATGCTTTTTACCATGGAAATTGCCCTAGCACAATTTTGTCTGTTTAATGTCAATGTCAAATAAAAAAAAGAGAAAAAAAGGCAAGGTAAAATAATCTATTTATGATAATCACAGCATGCGTCATCTGCTCAGGACTCCAGAAAAAAATGTCTGTTTGGACAGAACCAAATAGCTGAGTGGGTACTGGTTCCGTTACATAAGCACATTTCAGCATGCACACACATATACACACAGACAAACAAACACCACATTGTATGTTTATGTGTGGTTTTTCTGCCTGCAGTCTATCATTAACCTTGACTATCTTTCCACTCTGACCTCTCTGTCCAGGATTGCTTGAATATCCATGTATGGGATTTGGCAGCATGTCTATACTGCTACAATCAGAATTTTAACAACAGTGCACTGAGTTGCCTATTGAGCAAAAAGCACATTTTGGGAATCCTTCTTGATAAACACATAAAAACACATTTCTTACATATAAGCCACCTCCGCTTTTTAAACATACCCTTAAAATTACCTTAAAATTGTTGAATTTTATAACTTCTCTTGTATAAGATGCCCCCTGAATCCTAATTTTATATCTGTGTTTGTAAATGCAAAATATTAAATTATTCATTTTGAAAGAAATAAGCTATCTTTTCGAGAATCTCATGCTTTTCAATGACAAAGTTAAGACGGCCATATTGGTTCTAATGTCAAAATTTCTCGATTCTTTCGATGGTTCATATTATTGCAATAGTTGTCACTTTCAAACAGAAAAGAAAAAGAAAAAAATTCTAAGCAGAATTTTGTTTTATTTCATAATCACAAATGTAAAATAATTTCCTTTCTGTGTTCCAAAAAGGTGTTGCCTGCACGTAGACAAATTCTAAAAGAAATTACTAGGAAGTGTGTCTTTAGCGGTCTAGTGTTTAGCAAGTCTCTAGGTGCAATAATAGCATGAGATGCACATTACGCTGGTAACAATGCTGATATTTTAATGATGTATGGAAAGACCCTCAATCAGCCTTAGCAATTACTGGGATGTGGTGACATAGTAAACCCTACAAACGCAAAGCTACCCCTGTCTGGCCAGTCAGAGCACATTTAACTACGGTAAGATGGCAAAACCCTGAGCGAGCAGTGGCAGGCAAAAGTGTGTGAGTTTTTTTCAGGTTTTATGCAAAATATGTATTTTTTTCTTTGAATTTCATTCAAAGACGTCAAAATAAATTTTGTTTAGCGTTTCATCTGTTTATCTTTTCTCCATGTTGAAATAAATGACTGTATCGGTCGCATTGTCTTGCATAATGGCGTTTCCTCTTTGTCACCTTGCAGTGTTGTGCATGTGAAGTCTAATTTATACACATATAAGTCATACTGGAATCCTTTTTTTGAGTGACAAATACGGCTTTTATGTGAGAAAATATGGTTAAGTGCAAAGAGAATATGCACACTTACCACTGATACATACACCTGAGCTGTGATGATGAATACAGACCTGAAGTGTAAAGAGAATTTCTTAACCTTTTGTCCAGCCCAAGAAGAATTTTTTATTCTTTCTGGGCTTTCGTGGGTTTCATTGTGTTTTCCGCCTTTGGCCCGAAGTAAGCTGGGAATCGGTTCCAGCACCCCCCTTGCGACCCTAATGAGGATAAAGCGGTTCAGAAAATGAAACAAAAAACTATATATTTGTTAACATCCATGTATGCTTCTTAGAGGTGTAGAGGTTTGATGGTGATTTGAGCAGAATGCATTCAGCATCAAACCAAGATATTAATATTTAAAGTCCCAATTTTTAATTTAGCTACGATGCCTGGCTCAGATGGCCAACATGCACTTGGCTGGGCACAAATTTATATATGCTTGGACGGTGGGCAGAACTATGCACATGGAGTACTACTTTACAGCTCATGTTCAGAGGGTTTATAAAAATTATGGAATTCAAATTTTATTTATTTTGAACATTCATTCATTCATCTTCCATACCATCCATCCCCAGAGAGAAATGACCATCTGCACTCTCTCTATCATACCACCACCAGCAGGAATTGAGCCCGCGCCTGCCCGCACCAAAGTCAGATGAGTGAACCTCTACATCCCGAGGTGACCTTATATTGAACAGTTCAGATTTAATCCCCACCCACAACATTTTGATATTAATCTACATATTTGAGAATAGAATTTATGAAAGTTCAAAAGTACATGTGTAAAATATAGATCATGTCTTGTTCTGAACCGCGCTTTATATTTTCATTCTATTTTTCTTTTGCATATATAATGAATATAGATTTAAACAATGCGATAAAATACACAATAATAAAATACTACTTTGCCTAAGTCTGCTTCCTTGATGTGTGACTTTATGGAGAAAATATTGCAATTCAAGGAAATCATTCAGTCTAATTTACCAAATGATTTTTGTTGCTCTTTATTCAATCTTCAGTATAATTCTCATGTAATAATACCCATTTTGGACATTTACGTGTTTACTTTTTATGCTAACACATTTGCAAAATACCACATGTCACATTGTCTGTGTGAAATTGCGTCATATATATTAAAATAAAGTTCACTCAGGAGCAGGGTTTTGCTTTTTTTTTTTGCTATTTCTACTTTTTACACTGCTATACATATTTAGCCCAACAATGTAGTAAATATACAAGTACAAAGATTAATCCCATCTAAAATGTTGCGATAGCTGTTCATTTATGCCACAGCAAAGAAAACGCAAGTGTATGTCTTATTTAGGTAACAAATTAGCCTGGAGTTGTGGTGGTGTATAGAAAGTGGTGGTATAAAACTGTATCAGCTGTCAAGTGGCTGTCAACTTATGTAAATGCAAATGTGAGGCAGCCGGAACAGCTTGTCGAGGGAGCGTGAATTGACAAAAAATAAAAAGAGAGACAAAAGAGAAAGACCATGTCATTGATTCAAATCAATCCACATCGATCCACAACAGTGACCTAATCTTCCCCTAGCCAGACAGTGTCAAAGGTACAACATACACACATGTATTTTTAGTAGCCATTGTCCTCATTGGTGAACAAGTCAGTTAGATGCCTTGATAAGAAATGGACTCCACCCTGGAATGTGCACAACTTTGCTCTTCCGCGGCGTCCAGCTGTCTAACCCGCCCACAGAGCTCGATTTTCGGTTAAAGGCGTCGGCATTCCCCATAATGTCGCCTGGAGCTTGAACTTTGAAACATTTCTGGGAAATTCCAACCTCAGCTCCTTGCCATCCAATCAGCTGAGCGAGCTCTATTTTCGGCTAAGGGCGACGGCATTCACTATAAGGTCGCCTAGGGCTCGCATTTACGAAAAAAAATCCACACTCACCGAGGCTGCCTGCCGTCCAGTTCGCCCACAGAGCTCGATTTCCAGATAAAAGCGACGGCCACCGTCCACTGCGCATCAATTTTCTACTTTGAGACAGTTGAGTGGCAGTCCCCTGTCTTCCGCCATTTTTTTCTGGCGAGTGAAAGATCGGGAAGTGTCTTCTGCTTGCGAGTTTTAGCATGAATATTGACATTTTTATTATCATGTTCCGTTTGGATATAAAAGAAATGTGATATACTGAAGCCAGGATTGTGGAAGCTGCGAAGGGGTGAAGGATGATAGTACAGTAATACATTGACATATGAGTGCCCCGACATAAAAGGAATTTGAGATACGAGTAAAACGCCGAGCAAATATTTAGCTTGAGATACAAGACACATTTTGAGTTATGAGCATTTGAGATACCCAGGTAGCTAGTCTTTTTCACCGCATCTCCCATGTGCAAATATCTCTACGAGCACTGGGCGGAGCGTTGCATTTTTTCCATGATTTTTTTTGTTAAGTCAGTGCAGAAATAAGGGAAGCACTAAGACTCCAAAGCAAGTGAATGAAGGGTAGTACGAATAAAAGGCGTATAATGACGATCGATATTAAGCACGAAATAATTGAACAACATGAATTGTGTACGCATAACTGAACTGGCTCGCCAATACATATGAAGAAGCAGGAAGTTCGCCTGGAAAGCCACAGAGGAATACATTAACCTCTTTGCCTTGGTTATTTGCAAGAAGGTTCAAATTTAGTGTAACGTAAGATTAAAACTTTTTATAAGTGTGTGTATATAGGAATCTAAATTAATTGAAGTTAAATTTAAAGTTTATTACGCTACGAGCACATCCGTCAAGTCTCTCTCTCTCTCTCTCTCTCTCTCGCTCACACACACACACATCAGTGAACTTTCCGTTGTATTGAATAATGCCTTTTTTTATTATTAAACATCATAACCCCTAGTAATTTGTTACTCTGTAGATAAATGGTGAATTACAACCAATAAAACATGTTTTTCCAATTTAATATCCTGTTTTAGTGTGGGGGAGGGGGTTAAGAGGGTGGGAACAAATTAATTTGTATTTAGTTCATTTCTATGGGAAACATTTATTTGAGATACGAGCAAATTGACATAAGAGCTCAGTCGCGTAATGCATTAAGCTCGTATCTCAAGGTATGATTGTATAGACAACTGATTGCACTCTTGTTCACACCTATGGACAGTTTATAGTCCAGAAGTGCCCTTTTTTTGGTGGTCCGTTTTCAAAATATTTGAACGTTGCAAGGCCTGACGTGATATACTATCCTTTTATTTGTTAAACTGAAAATTATGCAAAAGAAAAAAATATAGTTTTTTTATTTTTAAAAAAGTGTATTCTTATTTGATGCTATTGAAATTTCATCTCCATTGCCAACATTTCCAGTTGAAATTATGCAAAAGGAAGAACACTCAGTAAGTCAAAGGCAACAAGAAACAAGAAACAAAATAATTTTAGTAAAAAGCTATTGAAGAACATTGGGAAAATATATGTCATTCTGAAAAGATTATTTTGCAAAGCAATCCAGACTTTTTAGGGGAATTTGCGCAGTTCATCAGCAACATGTGCATAAAACCGCAGTAGATAAAAAGTAATGTTTTGCAATAACAACTTGGTCAATGAAGGATTTAAACAAAAAAAATTTAAAGAACTCGCGTAGATCTTCATATCAGGCTGAGTGTCTCAGTTCACTCCGAAATGTTTTTGTAAAGAAAAGACAAATCCTATATTAACTGAGAATTACATCATGTCTAATTCTTCAGACAACCTAAAACGAATGGAGAGGAAACTTCCGATACCACCTGAATATAAAACAAAAATCTGAAGCCGGATATCACAATTACAAAGCAGATATGCAAAAGAAAAGATTCATACATATTTATTTATTTGTTATTACAGGAAGAGCCACATTAACTATATTTTGCTTAATACAATATTAAATCTGTATAGTCTTTGACATCAATTTCATGAAAGAACACCAGAAACAAGTAAATAAATATTCATAAATATTCAACGGCATCCTGCATTTTGGGCAAGAATGAAGGAGAATATAAACAAGCATTTGCTACAGTTTTCATTTACGATAAAAGCACTTGTGTTGGTCAGAAAAGCAGAAAAGTGACAATTTGAAAAAAAAATAACATCATATTCTAATGCATAATCCGCAAATCACTCTCATGTAAATACTGCCATTAGTGTGTTTTTCTGGTGTTAATTTAAAGGAGCCAGTACAACAAAATTCTGGTGCTTTACCTTTGGCCTTTAAGAAAGTGAGAAGTATTCCCTTGTTTTAAGACTGGCAGTCAAAAATTGTCGCTTTGCTTAGGTTGTCTAACGTCTGTTCTGATTGGTCGACATTTCTCTGTCACTATCTCCAAACTGGAGGGCATGTGGGATGATAAAAAGATACTTACTAGAGGGGGCTGCCGTCTGACATCCCTTGTCTTCCGAATCAGGGTTGTGATGTGTGCGCGAATGACTCATCAAATTATCAAGGTGAGGCCGGGGGGCTTCAACATACAGCCGAAATATACCAAAAAAGGAATTTTCTGTTTTAGACAACAATTAAAAAATATATGCAAACAGGCAAATAAGAAAATGGCAAAGCAGGGAACTCAGAAATTCTTCTTCTTTTTGAGTTGGGTCATTTGATCTAATGTTTTAAATTTATTTTCAATAACAAAAACAATATTCTAATTTGAGAAATTGGAAATAGATGACAAATATTAACTAAATTGGGGATTGAAATAAGGTAGCACAGTAGATAACAGGAAGAAAACATACAAAAAATACACTGATTAATTCAAAAAAAAATGTCGTCATTAGAGTGGGACCTCAGAAGAGAATACATAAAAATAAATGTCATTGAAATTTGATCCAATTAATGTTTCTCCATTTCATTGAGTTACTGCAGTCTGACAATATGCACTAATTTACCCAATAATAGAACAAAAAAAGTGTTTTAGCTTCTTTGGAATTCCTAACAAGTGGGAAATAAAAATGTAGGATTGACAGGATTGGATAAAAACTGACTAGAATGTGAATAGATGTTGGAGGACCTCTTAGCTAAGTCAAGCAAATCAACTTCACAGTTTTACAGTCATCTGGCATTGTACAAAATGGAACAAAAACATTGAAGGTTAAATACTGCCAACTGGGAAGATAGACATTTGATGGTGAGGTAATATACCACGCACAGTAATGTGGCAAAATGACTTGTTGTGTACTGCAAAACATAGAACCTGCAATAAAAACATACACAAAGATCTCCCACTGTGGATGATGGAAGGATATTTAAGATATTTCCAAGTTTTCTCTCGTGTCAGGATTTATTAGTTGTAAGTTATTAAATGAACAAAACCACACCCAAATATAAAAATAAAATCTTAATCTCTTCTAAACGTTCTACAATGGCCTCGTGTTTCTAAGTTTCTATTCACTTTAAAAAGAACTGCATTAAGATCCCCTTAACATCATCTTTAGAGCATTAACAGTTCCTCCCGAAATATCGGCAAGCTTTGAATCAGTGCCATGAAACCAAATACAGCAGAAAAAAATTGGGCCTTGTCTGTTAAATATTAACTTTAATGGTGTTAACATCTGGGAGGCAGCTAAGGGAAAAAGTGAGTGAGTAGAGTGAGAAGGAGGAAGAGAATGTTGTCCGAAGCACTTTCTCCAGCATTCTCATTCCTCCTGACACACTGTGCACGTGCTCTGATTTGGTCTGACATCAGATCCTCCAAAATCGAGGGAGATATATGAAGTAGTGGCACTCAAAAGATAATTAGGGCTGTTTGAAATTGAAATGAGCTGACAGCAAATGCCTGCTAATCCATGTTCAGACAACAGAGCAGCAAGAGAGGAGGACAAGGCAGAAAGGACAATGAGCTGCTTGTGTGCCGCATATTGAACTACAAGCTCCCAACATTGCCCGCATGGACAGCATTGGATTTTCCAACACAGGAAAATCAAATGCCGCATTCAAGAACAATTGCTTTGTATCGGATGGTCTATCTCTTCCCGTGATTAGGGCAACCTTTTCAGCGAACACTAACAGACTATGAACTAACTTGGACCCAAACACTTTTGAATCAGAGAGATGTATTTGAGCTCTACTGCAAGAATACACCAATAGATCAACCCCAACTTTGGTATGGCTTTAATGTGTCAATATACCTTGTTTTCTTTCATTTTGGTGCTTTGTGCGATTTTGGTGACAGTACCACATTGTTCCTCCAGAGGTGCTAGTCACTCATAAACTAATATTCATTGATTTCGACCGTGTTAGTTTATGTGTAAGTAAAAGTCAAATGTAACCGTTCAAGAATGTTTTTTTAAAGCAAGCTGGGCAGTGGAGGCCAAAGCAACCTCTAACCCCAATCTAGGATGTTATTTAAACCAATCAAAGGGATTACATGGACAGATTAGGATTAGCTTTATAGTAAAGTGAAGACTCCCCAGAAAGTCAAGAGTTGGCAGTGAGTTCTAAAATAAAACGAACAAAACCCTTCATTTATTCATTCATTTTCTGAACCACTTAAGGGAAGTGGGAGGTGCTGGAGCCTATCCCAGCTGACTTCAGGCACCAGGCAGAGAACATACTGAATTAGTTGTCACCCAATCGCAGGGTTGACAACCATTCATGCTAACATTCATACCTAGTAGCAATTTAGAGTGTCCAACCAGCCTACCCTACATATGGGAGGATACCAGAACACCCAGATAAAACCCGCACAAGCCCGGGGAGAACATGGAAACTCCACACAATAAGGACCTAGCTGGGATCGAACACTCGACCCCAGAACTCTTGAAACCGGCACTAACTACTGGATCACATGGCCGACATAAACAAAGCCAAAAAAATTAAATACTAAATTTGTTTTCTATAATGAGCAACAACAAAAAAAATCAAAATGTTACAAGGCAATGCATGACTTGTTTTTTGTCATCAATTTTTTTTATCCAAAAACATTTAAAATGACCACTTTTTATTATCAAGATATTTCAGGAAACCAAGCTCAGTTGTCATAAAGAATTACTTTTATTGTGTTAATTACTACATGAAATTAAAATTTTAAAAAATATCAAAAATTACATTAAAATGTTCTCAAATAGTCACTACTGACTTGAAAATTGTTTTGGCCTTCCTTTCATGTTCACAGTTATGCGTACAAAATTTTGCCTCAATGATTTTTGCTCGGAATTTTAACCTGAGATGTTTGTGTTTTTGCGCTTAGGTCAAAATGAAATCAATTTTAATTTGGTTTCGTACATAAATGAATTGCAGCATTTCAATTAGAAATTTCTTTTGGCAATTTTCGGCAATTTAAATACTTTTTGCTACTGACCGTTGGGCTCGGTCTCTGTTCCTCGTAAACAGGGAGGGTCACTGTTACATCAAAATTCTAATTTATTAAGATTTTGTCTTCATAGAATCCCATACATCATTCATTAATCGTTTTTCAAATGACATTGATAAAGAACACCATATCATTTTACATTATAACAAGGGATTATAACGGCCATCAGAACATTACTTTGAACCTGTTTTATTGAATTTAAAAGCCAATGTCAATTGAACATTTTATGAGGAATAATGACATATTAAGCGCACTGATTGGTTGTTGTCACCAGACTGAGAACACAGCATGTTTCCAAAATTACTGGGAGATCTCAGCACGTCTCCAGGGTCAAACCATCTAAAAAGTCTAATAGTTACACACTTTGCGAAAAGGTCAGTCACCTTGATTGTGTTTAAAATTGAGTGCACTCTTCCTTCTTCATCATGTTACAGATTTATATTGTTTCATTTAGCAGATTTTCATACATATTGGTAGTATGTATTTGTTTTTATTTCAGAAAAACTTTGAATGTGAGAAGCGAAGAATCTGAAGCAGAAAATCCACCCCTAGTTCGAGATTAAGAGAGCAAGAAACTAAATGAAGGTAGAGGCTCGAGTTTTTTAATGAAATGTGGTATCTGGAATAGTCTTCTTACTCTATATATTACGAGAAAGGATAACAGGGAAGTCGATCAATAAATTTCTGGGACATTTTTTTTAAAAAGCATTCATGGTAACAATCTGGTACCGAGTGACCATTATCACAAACATGACACTTAAAAAGATTAAAGGTAACACACCACCCATCCTCGAAACCGTTGTGGGGGTTTCTGGAGCCTAACCCAGCTGTCTTCGGGAGAAAGGCAGACTACACCCCTAGACTGATGGCCAGCCACTCACCGGGCGCACAGAAAGACAAATGACTATCCGCAGTCCTAATCATACCACCACCAGAGTATTAGTCGAGTCCACGCCTGCCCGCATCAAAGTCACATGAGTGAACCTCTACATCAGTGTTTCCCAACCTTTTTTGAGCTGCTTGCATTGAAAAAAATCACAATCAGAAAATCTTTTAACTTAAAACTATATTACTCTATTAACAGTAGTAATTCTCATCAAAGTTTTATCAGCAGGAATCTCATAAGCCTCCAAAATTATTCCAAAATCGAAATTTACACCCTGACCTAATGTCACCAAAAGTTGATGTCTGCGGACCCCGAACAACCGCCATGTTTTTAATCATATCATTTTATGACTCCAAATATGACTTCAATCTCCTAATATTATGTTAAAAAAAAGATAGAGCTCCCATAGACTTTACATTGGCAAAAGTTGATGTCCTAGAAACCAAACAACTTCTGGGAGGTGTTAGAGAAAAATAAGCAGCAAATTGACTATTTCACAATTTGAATCTTGTAATAGTACAATCTGTAATTTAACGTTCATAATTTTTTATTTTAATCTTTAATACTGAGTCAGCGGTAGCTGAACCGCGAAGTAGCGAGAGAACACTGTATTTCTATTTTAATCTCGTTATTTTCGTTTTCATTGTTTTCTCTGAATATTCTACTGAACATTGCGGCACAGTGGTTGGGAAACACTGATCTACACCACGAGGCGGCAAACAAATACTGACGATCTTTAATTAGAGCAATTTAAACACTGCCAATCAAAGTAAGGACATTTTGTCTTTAAAAATCTCTATTGATTATTTAGTGGTGCGATTTTCACTTTCCTTAAATGGGAGGGATGACTGCACATTACATGTCACCAAAATCGCATAACACAAAGCCAATGGTAAATTTGAAACTGCAATGTAGGCACCTAGCTTCTTGTTTTTCTTCCTCGACAAATGTAAAAAAAAATCAGCATGTGTGCATTATAATTGCTGATGTGCAGTGAATCCCCCACTGTTGGCAGTCCAAACATTTTCATTGGCCCAGTACAACTTTTTTTTCAAAATTAACCTCTGTTCCTTAACACTAAGATTTCATAAAAGGGCACCAAAGTGCAGACAAATCAGTAAAAAGGGGACTTTTCCAGACAATATGGAAAGCAGCCAATAGGTAACTTTTTCAGCAAAGAACAAGAACTTTGTTAAACACAGAAAAAAATCACTGAAATTGTAATTATTAAATGACCAATTGCAAATACACACAAGTTCACTGTACATGGCTTTTTAGAGACTTTAGGCTGGTTAAATATTAACAAAATAAAATGTAAAAAAAAAAAAACCTCCTTTTTCCAATATAGTTACCAAATACGAGTGATTCTAACCCCGCAATACTAAATTTAAAAATCCACACTGACCTATAATCTTTTGGCTTCCTGCAAAGGTTTACTATCCAAAGAAAAAAGCCCTAATCTTACTGCAATTAGGAAACATAACAAGATGTCAACAGCATTAAACAACACATTTTACTAACATTTTTCTACATTTACTCTGCGTTATGTACTGTTAAAGGTCCATCTTTTTTTGCAGAATGTAACGTACGCATCTTAAATATAGAAAACAGCATCCATGTGAATGTGTGAATGGCAGCATTCACGCGTCAGAATTTTGCAGTGTGTTTGCGAGAGATAAAGTGCCTTTTACTTGGAAACATTCAGGGTTTTTTTTATGTAGACAGTCAGAAGGTCCTGCATGAATTAACACACTCACTATATCGCTGTCAGGCAAGATGTCTTGATCGAGTATTCAACAGGACATGTTATGCTGTCCATTTTGCGTTATGGGGTTGATCTTTTCCAAAGTGATCTCCATGTCACTGTCTAAATTGCCCGATACTGCCGGGTAAAGATTGTCCAAGGCATTGTTTACTACACCTACCTCCATCTCATCCATGATGCTTCCATCCAGCTTCTGTAACTCCTCCTCCTGACATAGGATGCTGTGGGGCATCACACAACCCACCGTATGTTGTCCCTCCTTTGGAATGTGGCTTTTTGGCTGGTACGCATCGGCGTTGTTGTTGATGTTGAGGATTTCAATGTTGTTGCTGCCGGGGCAGAGGCGGTGGCAGCCTAGCAGGATCGAGAAGGCTTTGCGGAAGTCGGCATTGAAGGCGTAGATGACGGGATTGAGTGACGAGTTGGCCCAGCCAAACCACACAAACACGTCGAAGGTGGTCGGGCTGATGCAATGGAAGTCATTTGCGTCGTCAGAGAGGTTGGTCTCGCAGAAGGGAACCATGCAGTTGAGGATAAAGAAGGGCATCCAGCAGCACACAAACACGCCCATGATGACTGAAAGCGTCTTCAACACTTTGGTTTCTCGCTTGAATGACATTTTGAACGAACTCTCACTTTCCATGGTGGACGTGTTGCCCATACTGCTGTGGCGGTTTTTGGCACTCTCTGCTGCCCTCTCTAGGGCAGATATTCTCCTTATCTGTTTTTGGGCGATGCGGTAGATGCGGGTGTACGTGACAATCATGATAGCCACGGGGATGTAGAAGCTGATGAGCGACGAAGAGATGGCATAAGACCGGTTGAGGCTGGAGTCGCAGTTGTCTGGTGGTAGCTCGGCTTGGTATGTTCCATTTAAATTGGCGTAGCTCGTGGTCTGAGCTTTGTGCCAGTTCAGTTGAACCGGAATGAACGAGATGAGAATGGACAGCGTCCAGGCCACGCTAATCATCAGACACGCCACTCTGGGAGTCATTTTACGCTCGTAGCGGAATGGACTGGAGATGGCCCAGTAACGGTCCACGCTGATCACGCAGAGGTTCAAGATAGAGGCGGTGGAGCACATGATGTCGAATGCCACCCAAACATTACAAAAGGTGCCGAAGGGCCAGAAACCTACTATCTCTGTTGCGGCCTTCCAAGGCATCACAAGGATGGCCACCAGAAGATCTGAGATAGCCAAGGAGATGACGAAGAAGTTGGTGACCTTGGAGCGCAGGTGCCGGAACTTGGTGACAGCAACGCATACCAGCGTGTTGCCCAGTAGCGTTGTGAAGATGAGGAGGGAGAGAAAGCATCCCGTCAGAAACCGTTTGGAGGAGTCACGCTCGAGTACCAGCTGTCTGCCGTCTTGAACCGTTGTGAAATTGTGATCCATTATTTCAGCGACAATTTATCCTGGGTGGGTGGGATTTTAGGGATCGGGGTGGGGAGGCGTGAGCCGTCACCCCATCACATCCCCCCGGCCCGCTCCAGCCACGCCAGGAAATTCTCAGGACCAAAAGGTCGGCCGTCCCCTATCCGCTTCCCCCGTCGCCCATAGGCACCAGGTCGAAACCGCCATCCTGGTTTTCGCCGTTGAAAAACTTGGAAACAGTCAACAATCGACTCACATTGGCCCAATCAGAAGCACGTCCCTCCATTACATGGTGCATTAAAAAATGCAAAAAAAGGCTGTTATTACTATACTGTCAACCTTCTGGGAAAAGTCCCCAACCAACTGTGTCGAGTCCTGGCTGCTCAGTCCAGTCATTAACCTTATATAGCACCTAGTCAATAACTGCTATCGACGGCTTTCGCAGTACATTTATCTGATTTGTTTAATGGTACTCCAGGCGTTTCCACTTGACTATATTGGGCCCCTGGATCGAAACCCACTGCTGCTGTCTGTTATATTCCTCAATGTCTTTCACTGGAGATTGGTAAAAGCCAGTCAGTGCTCCCACCTGGATAACAGTTTTAAAATAAAAAAAAGTCAGATACTTATATTATGAAAAAAAATTAAGTTGAAAGCACATGTTTTTTTGAAAGTGGCAGCCTGTCATAATCCTCCATCAAGGTCATTTTACCGAAATGACAGTCTTACCTTAAATGTTTCCTGGTATAGTTATGTAAATCCATCCATGATATAAAGATATTTGGGAGCGTGATGATGTTTTGGCTTGCATTCTTCGGCGTATATTTCAGCGTGCGCCTCGCACCCACGCGTACATTTGCGCTCCACCGTAGACAGACCTTCTTTTTAACGCTCCAATTATATTCCTTGTTCTTGTTATTCTTTGTTTATTTCTTTGTATTTTCGGCAAGGCGATCCTTTCTTGCTGTCTTGGTGTCTTGGAGGGAGTGGGATAAACTGTGGGGGGCTCACCGTGAGGTGCGCGTGTCTCTCTCTCTCTCTGCTCACTGCCGCACAATCCCACCATCCATGGGGGTGAGGAGGGGGGAAGAGTATGAGTGAGGAGGTGGAGATAAGGGCAAAAACAGCACAGAGGCACCAGTGTAATCTATTCCATTTATGACAGAATTTAGCACCTCAACTTTAATCATTACGCTAGCGTGAGAAACACACCACCCAACCATACTTTTATTGGCGATGTAACGACATTTTTAATAAATAAAGGTCATGCTCGCCCTTGCAAGTTCCGGCATACTAAGTCTCTCATTATATTCATGAATATGGCATTTGTTGTGGTATTCTGACTGCCACTAAAAGGGACTGTGATGCTACAAAGGCGCAAAAAGGTCTGCAATTAACCTGGAAAATAAAATGCACAATAGCGTCGTTTAGTGGAAATAAAAGGCATTAATATATACTTGTGGTTCAGAAAATGAAAAAAATCTATATAATATATATAAACAATGTTGTGATATATATATATATATATATATATATATATATATATATATATATATATATATATATATATATATATATATATATATATATATATATATATATATATATATATATATATATATATATATATATATATATATATATATATATATATATATATATATATATATATATATATATATATATATATATATATATATATCACAACATTGTTATTTACAACAAAATCATTATAACAAAGGTATCTATTATAAACAAATAGACAACAACTACAATACCCTTACCTTTCTGACTTGAATTAGGAGCTGCTAAACCTTAACCAAATTGTTGAACACGTCCCCTTTCAATTGTTACATTTCTGAACAAAGCACGTCCTACCCAACAGCACTCTCTATTGGTCACAGGACAACTCTAACATGTCCTGATGTAATTTCTAAACTCAAAATTGTACACCTTTATGTAACATTTAGAAAGAAAACAAAATACATTTTATATATATATATATATATATATATATATATATATATATATATATATATATATATATATATATATATATATATATATATATATATATATATATATATATATATATATATATATATATATATATATATATATATATATATATATATATATATATATATATATATATATATATATATATATATATATATATATATATATATATATATATATATATATATATATATATATATATATATATATATAGAATCAATTGATAGATCATCAATAAAAATTCATTCATCTTCCATACCGCCCATTTTCAAAAGGGTTGAGGGGGTTGCTGGAGCCTAACACAGGTGTCTTCGGGCAAAAGGCAGACAACACTCTTGACTGGTCGCTAGTCAGTCATAGGGCACACAGAGAGACAAACGACCATATGCACTCACAATCATACTGCCACCAGTGGGAATCGAGCACACACTTGCCCACCCCAAAGACAGGCGAGTGAACCTCAATAGCACGAGGCAGCATCAGTTAATTATTATTATACATTATATTAGGTGTGCCCTAGTGAAGAGTTAATGCAGTTCTTGGATCAAGGGACATAAATGGTAGGCAGGTTGAAGACTCTAAATTGCTCCTTGGTTTGAGTGTGAGTGTGAATGGTTGTCCTTCTCCTTGAGCCCTGCGATTGGCTGTCCGACAATTCTGAGTGACCCCTTCATGGTGCCCATAATTGGCTGGGATAGCCTCCAGCACCCTCCGTGGCCCTTGTGGGGATAAGTGGTAGAGAAAAATAATTAACACCAGTTAATTATCTGCTACCATCCAATGAATTTATAGTTTAGCATTCAATTGTTTTTTGGAGGAACTTTCCCTTCGTGGATCCATTCACTCCTTTGGTTCCTGTTATGCCTATAAATTCAGTATTTTGATAGCAAACCTTTGACTTAAACTTATTTTTGTGATTTTGTAAAACCAACCTATAAGATACTGTCTATTTACAAAAGAAAATAAAAAGATAAAAGAAAACCCTTGTAGGTGAAAAATAAAGAATGCACTTTTTCTTTTAGTAGTTTCACATTGTCACAAAACACAATTTATTTTGCTGTCCATAAAAATCAGTCAAGATGTACAGTGTTCCCCCGATACTTTGCGCTTCAGTTAACGCAGACGCAGAGCTTTGCAGATTTTTTTGGGAAAAAAAATACAAATATTACAATGAAACAACATATTTTACAGTTTATTCTTGTTATAACATGAATTTCACTCTCTCTACCCGTATTCTATATGTTGTACTGTATATAGGGGGTAAAAAATGCGGGGGGGGGGATTGAATTCAAATTAAGCATTTTGGAAGGGAAATCCCTACTTCGCGGAAATGCACTTATCGCGGGTGGTCCTGGTCCCCATTAACCGCGATAAGTGAGGGAACACTGTACTACATTGGCAGGGGAATTGAGAACAATGCTTTGAAAGCAGCTGGTAGTGAAGGACTGTGTAGATGTATGTCAATTATTGTGCATAACCTTTTAAACACAGATTATCCTATTCCAGGCTTTTGCTTATGTGTTTCTATGACGTTTCATGATTAGGCACGTGTCATGAGAAGTGTGGGTGTGTATGCGTGTGTAGTTGACTATGTTTTGTAAAAGAGTGTAATGCATGTAGACAAGCCAAGTGTAAGAAGCCTGGCAGACACAACGCCCACATTTCCCCACAGCTCGGAGCCAGGCTATGCGTGCAGCCACCCAAGTTCAAACCACGACCACACTGGATGCAAACAGAAAGCGCACACACAAGCCAGCTCACACACACAAGCAGTCATGCAGGCTAATTTATGTCTGCTCCAAAAAGCAAACAAAATACAACAGGGGTAGAATAGAATAGAGATGTGGATATGTTTTTTAGGGGAGTGTTTGATTTGATTGGAGGATGACCTTTAACAATAAGTTAGAAGAGACAATTAACTTCTGGTACTATTGAATCAAATTTCTGCAAGAATTTATGACTTTTCGTGTTGACCATTGAGTTTCACCGGCTTCGCATTGAGTAGCTTGTTTCCTTTCAATTACCGGCATTGGCCCCTAAGGGCGGTCCGGCAGCAGAGTGGTTAGCGCGTCGGCCTCACAGTGGGGAGACCTGGTTTCAAATCCAGGTTCGGACCTTTCTGTGTGAAGTTAGCATGTTCTCCCCGGGCCGTGGGTTTTCTCTGGGTACTCTGGTTTCAACCCACATTCCAAAGAGATTTATGGTAAGCTGACTCGGACACTCTAAATTGCTCCTAGTTATGAATGTATGTGAGCGTGTCCCTTTGTGCACTGCGATCGGCTGGCTACCAATTCCCCACCTAGTGGCGTGGAGTGTAAAGTGTACCCCGCCTATGGCCTGAAATCAGCTGGGATAGGCTCCAGCACCCCCTGCAATCATTTTGAGCCACATCATTACATTAAAAGAACACTATGCACTTCAGAAAACGAGTAAATGAATAAATAAATGAATGAATAAATAATGTATCTTCTCTGAGGTGCTTTGTCTTGTGTTATTTAGCTTCCAGACATGAATACTGAGCATATTCTCTTGTTTCAACATACATGCTTCCTTAAATCATTCAGATTTCAAATCTTTGCTGAAATGAATAGGGTATTTCCTCAATCTTATCCCGTCTCCCCCTGAATTTTTAACTTTTAGAACATTTCTAAGATGACACTGATATTTTACATTCCGTAAAAGTAAACTTTACAGTGAAGTAATTACATAACTAAATAGAATGTTTTCATTTTTATTATTATATTGTTATTATATTTTTCGACACAGTTTTGCTTCATTCCATTGCAAAAATATATATTCTTAGTCCATGGGTTTCATAAACAATTTTTGACAATTTACATAATATGATAATAAATTAGTTTTCTCATTAATGTATATACTAACACAGTTGGACAAAAAATCGGTACAATGCTTTGCCCATGTACAGTAATCATATGTTAATAGGAGTAGTAGTAGCAGTTTGTATTTCAAATTTGGTGGTATTATTTCAGTTTGAGTAAAAAGAAAAAACTTTACACTCCACGCCACTAATGGCGGTAGTGAGATAATAAATTGTACAGAAGACCAAACGTTGTGAGTCGTGACGTCACCATACCATGCAGCGCGAAAGCTTGGACTGAACTTTAGTGTACTAAGAAGACACTCCAATGTAAATAACTATTTGTAATCTTGTTCATTTGCAAACGTTGGCGATTATTGGTATTGCGTGTGTTCCGTTGACGTTTGTTCATTTGATTTTTGCTAACATAACTTTACATAAATGTTGTTAGCTAGCTTAGCCAGGAGAGTCCTCTTGAGTGACGTTAGATTTTTGAAGCAATAACTACACACTCAGAAACACTACATTCAGTTGGTTAGGCTTGTTAAAGCATGCAAAGGTAAAAGTCCATATATCTTCTGTGTTGCCTAAAATGTGACATCTGATGCTCAAATTATAAATGAATAAGAAAAAACATAGAAAATGCAACCAAATGTTTATTCGCACCCTCACGTTTCCAGAAGTTTATACACTCCACAAAGTAAGGCAAATCAGGTTAAAGTTGAAGAAAACCCATCTGAATGTACTATTAAACTGTCCTGTGGTTTGACATATCCTTCTAAAATTACCTCTAAAGAACAAAATTAATCTTAGAACAATATTCGGATGACTATTTGATCCTTTTGTTGTCTCTTGCAGAAAGCAAAAATGTCCAAAATTGACAAGATGAGCATCCTTGGGGTGCGAAGCTTTGGCACTGAGGACAAAGACAAACAAGTTATCTCATTCTTCTCTCCCCTCACTGTTCTGGTTGGTCCCAATGGTGCAGGCAAAACGGTACGAGGTCAACGGTCAACCATTTGATGCTTTTGAGCCAAAGTGATAGCAGGATATATATTTTTCTTATCCAGACCATTATTGAGTGCCTCAAGTATGCAACTGCAGGAGAACTTCCTCCAGGTTCGAAGGGAGGTGCATTTGTCCATGATCCAAAGGTGAATCAATTAAAAAAATATATTATTATGATTGTTTAAACCCAAAAAGTGAAAAATGTTAAGCCTCAGTTAATGAAATTATTAACCAACAATGTTAATTATTTTACAAATGGAGCAATCTGCTTTTTAAGGCGAATAATACATTTCATTTTGAACATTTTTTAATATTAAAAATAACCAATGGTTATTATCAGTTGCTTTTTCCTCTTAATGTTTTTTAAATTTCTAGAGCTCTATTGTAATGCTCTTGAGAGCTATAGGTTCCCCATTCCAAGCGTTCATTAACATGTGATTCCAGGAAGCACACGAGACAGAGGTGCGAGCGCAGATTCGACTTCTGTTCTCTGATGTCAATGGTGAGAAAGTTAGTATCCAACGTTCCATGTCCTGCACGCTGAAGGCAAAAAACTACTCATTTAAGAGTTTGGAACAAGTAATTACTCGGATAAAGTAAGTTCAGTTCTTTACAATTCCAATGCATAATTCAAACTAGAGCTGGGCAATAAAACAATAACGATAATTATTATGAAATAATTTTTGTCAACAATAATAATAAAAACTACTGATAAAAATTTGGGGTGGCCTGGCGTCTGACTGGTTAGCGCATAGGCCTCACTGTGGGAGACCTGGGTTCAAATCCAGGTCAGTTTGCATGTTCTGCGTGGGTTTCCCCTCGGTACTCCGGTTTCCTCTCACATTCAAAAAAAAACATGTAATGTAGGCTGATTGGACACTATAAATTGCCCATAGGTATGAGTGTGGGTGTGAATGGTTGTTCTTCTCTTCATACCCTGTGATTGGCTGGGTGCCAATTCAGGGTGTCCCCAGCTTCTGGCCTGAAGGTAGCTGTAATATTGTTCTGACTTGACATCACAGTGTTTGAATTTTCCAATTTGAAACGAAAAAGATGCGATAGTTATCGTGCTAATTGTCAATATCATCTTGGTTTTTTTGGGGGTTTTTTTTGCATCGTGATGACATTTTTTGCCATATTGCTCAGCTCTAATTCAAATCTATCAATTATATGGTCTTTCTGTTGTGAAAATGTTCATATAATGTTCTGGTGCGTGCCTTGACAATCAAAGCGAATAATTGTTTATTTTTTTCCATTCACAGGGATGGTCAAAGGGTCAGCTTGTCATCTAAGTGTGGCGAGCTAGATCGTGAGATGATTTCGGCACTTGGTGTGTCTAAGCCGGTGTTGAATCACGTCATATTTTGCCATCAAGAGGAGTCCAACTGGCCTCTTAGTGAGGGCAAAGCACTCAAAGACAAGTTTGATTCCATCTTCGCGACAACTAAGTAAATTCAACTCTTTGCATTCTTTTCTACATTTTGCCGGTGAATGTATATTTGACGTTCTTATTGCCTTCAAGGTATATCAAGGCTCTGGACACGATACGTCAGTTACGTCTAAAGCAGAACAACACAGTTAAAGAGTGTCAGGTAGAGTTGCGTTTCTTGAAGCAGAACAAGGAGAAGGCACAAAAAATTCGAGAGATTGTCGCCAGCAAGGAAGCTCAGCTTATGGCCTCCAAGGACAGCGTACAACTGATTGAAAGCCAGATTGACCCACTGGAGGTCTGTGCAGTCTTCATTTGATACCCAAATGATAAAATGGCAAAAAAAATTAAAAATTGTCCTTTTCCTAACTTCTTTTTGACTATCAGAATCAGCTCACAGATATTGACTCAAAACTGAGCAAGGTGATGAAGTTGGACAATGACATTAAGGCTCTGGACAGCAGGAAAAAACAGATGGAGGAAGATAACAGGGAGTTGGAAGAAACAATGGAACAGGTGAAAGATGGTTATCATAACATGTACAGTGTTCCCTCGGTTATCGCGGTTAATGGGAACCGGGACCACCCGCGAAAAGGGAATTTCCGCGATCAGGGATTCCCCTTCAAAAATGTTTAATTTGAATTTAATTACCCCCCCCCCCCCCACCCAAAAATAAAATAAAATAAAAAATAAAAAATAAAATATATATATATATATATATATATATATATATATATATATATATATATATATATATATATATATATATATATATATATATATATATATATATATATATATATATATATATATATATATATATATATATATATATATATATATATATATATATATATATATGTGTATATATATACATATACATATACATACACATATGTATACAGTACACCAAATACAATACGGGTAGAGAGAGTGAAATTCATGTTATAACAAAAAGAGCTGTAAAATATGTTGTTTCAATGTAATATTTGTATTTTTTTTCCCCCCAAATAATCCGCGAAGCTCTGAGTCCGCGGTAGCTGGACCGCGAAGTAGCGGGGGAACACTGTATACTTTACTGCAATCCATACGGCTATGTAAATAGAAAATGACTCTAAATACTCTAGAGCAATGTACATTGAGTAATCAGTGAGTTTGCAGGTGTTCCAGGGTTCCACTGAGCAGCTGCAAGAGCTTCATCAGAACCATCAGAAAACAGTGAGAGAGAAGGAACGTCGGCTGACTGACTGCCAGAAGGAGTTGGAGAGAGCAAACCGGGAATGTTTTAGACTCAACCGGGTCAAGTCCGATCTCCTAGTGGAGCAAGGTACTCGTTTACCTATGTTTTTGTTCCCGGATTGAATAATACGAAAATTTATCTGGCAAAAGATAAAAAAATATCTCTTCTCGCCAGGACGTCTCCAGCTGCAGGCTGACCGCCACACTCAAAACATAAAGACCCGTGACACACAGGTGCACCCTATGCGCTTTTTGATGAACTTCATACATTTTATATTTGAGCTCTGTACTGGCAGTCTGATTGAAAATACATAGATGTGTTTGATTAGAAGGTCTGTCAACTCACTTGTCTTTTTGTTGTCACAGATCCGTTCGTTGTCGTCCCATCTGGAGGTTGAGGGTTATGACCGGCCACCTTTCACAAATCTTCAGCTGGAGAGCTTTCATCGTCATATCACACAGAGACTGGAGCAGGAAAAAGAAGCGCTTGCTCAGGTTATGGTAAGACAAACTCAGAGCACTCAGATCGGTCAATTGTCTAATTACCCGATTTTCTGCCCTATATGACTACAAAAGATTTCACTTGTCTCAAAACCCCAAAACTGCACCTTATAATCCAATGCGCCCTTTATATGGATCAATATTGGTTCATCATTGTGTGAAATTCCCTTTAGCACAGCTCCATCTAGTAGATTTATAACACAACCAACTACTCCTAATACTCCAGCTATATATAATGCAGGGGTGCCCAATACGTCGATCGCGAGCTACCAGTCGATCGCTAAGGTAGGACTACTATTGGTATAAAAAAAAAAAACATATTGGACCTGAGCTGGGAAGCAGCGCCACCGTGAGTCCAAGCATGATTACTACCTTCCTATAATATTTGGAGTCCTTTCCGCATGTGATATATCATCAGCACGCATAACTGCTGAGCTTTGTCGGGCCAAAGAAAAAAGGGTAGATCGCGCAACGTTGGATCCTTAAAAACTAGTTCTTTGAGCAAAAACATTTGAGCAGCCCTGATTTAGTGGATGTAAAACACAATCCCTACTGCTACTACAAACTCATCTAATGGAAGTATAACACAACACTCTGCTACCAATACTACAGTAGGGTTCTACATTAACTTTTTAAGACACCTGCCTACGGGTTAAGTAACCTTCAACCCTAAATAGAATGGGTGGCAATCAGCACAGAAGAAACAAAATTTCATCGTAGAAAAAACAACATGGAGATAATACAAAGTGTTCTATGTTTTCTTTGGACTACATTACATTTTGCACCGTTCATAGAAAGACGACGAAAGCAGGCCTCTTCCAGCATTGTATGCATTTTGAATCAGCGTTAAATGCCTCTTAAACGTCCTAAGTAATGTCACAATTCACGCTGAAACTCGCAAGCGGAAGATGGGAGATGAAAAAATGCCGGAAATCAGGGCAGCGATTCTTGACGTTGAAATGGGTAGCACTCAAGGCTGGGTGCGTATCCAATGGAAGAATAGCGTGCCAAATAAAACTTGTTCGGATTCTATTTTGGAAGGAGGGGAAAAAAATCATCATTAAGATGGAGAATGCTCTATCGGGAGAAGATGATTGCTCTTGATACCAACATGATTAGAACCAATGTTCGCGCTAATTTTTCATGTCTGAGCATACAGACACCCTCCCTGAGCACACTGAGGACTAGGATTAATGTATACAAACACACTCAAACATACGTTTAATGTAACTTTACAAAAAAACTGAATTCTGATTTTGTTTTAATTTTTATTTTACCTGCGTTCTCTGGGTTATCTGTTTAAAACACCTCCACCCTCACATTCCCTATCGATGGGCTGTTTGCTGTTGTATTCCCTTCAAAATATTCCGAAAATTATGCACACAAATGTCCTCACAATAGGATAACGCACGCCCACTTGCCAACGAGAAGTAGTCTTGAATGAGTGATCGCGGAGGCCAACAGGCTAAGGAAGGAAAACAGGAAATGCAACAGCTCAGCTTACCCATATATTGATTGTGGGTAATGAAGTTTTATTCTGAGAAAGATATTTAGATATTAACCTCTTGTGAATATAATTTTGAGAGCTGGTTTCAACAGTACTTAGATATTAAATAGTACTTAGATATTAACTTTTCTCTCCGTCATGAATCAACAGTAGATATTTAGATATTAAACTCTTGTTGAGGGCAGTTTTCAACAGTACTTACTCTCTGTCATCATTTGACTGGCGACCAAAAGACCGGGGACCAAACGTCCGGCGACCAAACGTCCGGGCGACCAAATGTCCGGGAGTCCAAACGTCCGGGCGACCAAACGTCCGGGCGACCAAATGTCCGGGCGACCAAACGCCCGGGCGACCAAACGTCCGGGCGACCAAACGTCCGGCCAGGGAGAAAGGGTGCCATTGGCTATCGGTGTTGTGTGCACGAGTATACTTCATTACCCAGAAAGCCGTCTTTTTGCTCGCACATGCGCGTCTTGCGTTTTCTGGTCCATGTGGAGGAGAAACTCGTGTGAAAAAATCGTTCAGTGCTCTTATATATCTGTTATACACAAAAGAGATGCGACAAAAAAGGTCATGGCCACCTGGCTTTCTCGCATTTCGAAATTTTTCTTGTATCTAGAGCGAATGATTTGCTCGAAATTTTCGTCGTAGGTAGAGCCGCTCGTATGTAGAGGTACCACTGTACAGTACATTGAGTGCCGTACCATACTTCTCATTGCTGGAAACAGGTGGACTTTAGGGAAAAAGAGCAGCTGAAACAACAGTCCATTGATGAGATCAGGGATAAGAAGACAGGTCTGGAGAGGACAGTGGACCTGAAAAAGGATCTTCAGGGAAAGAAGCAGCAAGAGCTCCGTAATGTCCGGGCTGAGCTTCAGAGGTTAGAAGGCTCTTCAGGCAAAATGCAGGAGCTTGAAAATGAGCTGGCCAAAGTGGTGAGTGTGTTTACTTTTCAAAGCTATTGTAAAGCTCGCTGTCCCCAAGCTTTCAGTATAATCCGTTCTAATTTCCAGGAGCGTGAGCTGAAGAGTGCTTTACAGACATCCAACATAGAGCACCTGAAAGCTGAGGTTTTGGAGCTCCAGAGAGAAAAGACAGAACTTGACCGCGCTCAGAGGCAGCTGGATCAAGAAATGGGTACACTCAACAAGCACACAACTGCACGCACACAGATGGACATGTTAACAAAGGACAAGGTGAGATTTGTTATACTTGTGTGGGCTCTCTCCAATACATATATATATGATGTTGTTTCCCCTTCTAACGTCGCCTTTTTTGGTCATGTAGAAAGAGAAAGAGGAGCAGGTACGCAAGATCAAGTCGCGTCATAATGACGATCTGGTGTCCCTGCTGGGTCACTTCCCCAACAAAAGACAACTCGAGGACTGGGTTTATGCTAAGTCAAAGGAAATAAACAGCATCAGGACCAAACTAACCAAAATCAAGTGTGTTTTCAAATTAGAGCAGGTCTCGCAAATGCAGTGGCACCTTCAAAGTTTGAATGACTTAATATTTTTTTTAATATATTTCGCAAAGAAAAACTGTTTTTGATCACCACAGAGCAGAAAATGGAAATAATGGTGAAAATAAGAACATTTCTAACTGCTCAGTACAAAATGAGCTATACAATTAGATATCTACACACTGAAATTAAATCTGTAAAGACCTATCAGCCAATTTAAGCCTTTTATTTTGTTTGCAGTGCCAACCCTTTTATGGTTGAATGTCAAAATGAAGCTTAGATAATTGTTAATAGGCTGAGTTTGAAATATTTGATTATTCTTATGTCATACATTATTTTTAAATTTTAAAATGCACGTACTGAAGAAACTTATTCCATACATTATTTTTAAATTTTAAAATGCACGTTCTGAAGAAACACATCGAAATTCTTTGCTTGTTCCATTACAAATTTGGAACAGTGAATTACTCAAAGCATGTGAGGTGTGGCGCATGCTGAAAAGTGGCTGAAAAAAATACAGGTTGCTTTGAAATTGATAAAGATTGAATGTCTACCAGCATTATACTTCGCGTTGAAGGTGCCACTTGTAATTTAAGTCTTGTTATTAAACCTTTGTAATAATTGGTGTTATGTGGTTTAAAAACACAGCAAGGAGCTAGCTTCAAGTGAGCAGAATAAGAGCCACATAGCCGCCGAACTGCGCAAAAAAGAACAGCAGTTGACAACTGACGAAGAAAGATTCTTCAGCGTGTGTGGCAGTCAAGATCTAGAGCTGGATCTCACCAAAGTGCAGGACGACCTGGAAAAATTTTCAAAACAAAGAGGTAAGAGCTATTGCTTGCATTTATGCAAAGAAATTGCACAGTTCAATTCATCTTTTTTCCAGCTATGCTCGCCGGGGCCACTGCTGTTTACACCCAGTTCATCAGCCAGCTGACCGAGGAGAGGGAGCCCTGCTGCCCCGTCTGCCAACGGACGTTTCCATCCGAGCCGGACTTGCAGGAGGTCATCAGCGACATGCAGTCCAAACTGCGTCTGGTTCCAGATAAGCTGAAAAACACAGAGCAGGACCTGAAGAAAAAAGAGAGGAGGCGAGATGAAATGTTGACCCTAAGACCCGTCAGGTATGAGAACTCAACTCCAAGGGCGCGAGCAGACTTCTGTTTCCACACCCAAATTTATCCATATTTTAGTCTAGCCACTTTTCATTTACACAGCAGTAGAGTTATTGTTACAGTACATACTTTTTGTAAATACAGTGTTCCCTCGCTACTTCGCGGTTCAGCTACCGCAGACTCAGAGCTTTGCAGATTTTTTGGGGAAAAAAATACAAATATTACATTGAAACAATTTTTTTTTTTTTGAATTAAATTCAAATTAAGCATTTTTGAAGGGGAATCCCTACTTCGCGGAAATTCACTTATCGCGGGTGGTCCCGGTCCCCATTAACCGCGATAACCGAGGAAACACTGTACCAAACAAAAAATTTAAATACTTGCATATTCTTACACCTGATGTGTGTTTGTATTTAACCTCCTCTGACCTGGCGTCCACGTGTGGACATCACATTTTTGGTTGTCAAAATAACTGTTAAATTTTGGACTACAAAGGCCTGGCATCCACTTATGATGTGGACATCATTTTTCTCAAGAACTTCATATAAATTACAAAAATAATTCTTAGTTATTACATTCATTTGAAGCCTAATTATATCCTTGATATCAAAGAGAAAATAAAAGTGCATGCCTTGCAAGAGTTTGGGTCTAGAGAGGTTAAATTCACTTGTTTATAAAACTTCCAAGGGTTGCAGGGGGTGATGGAGCCTATCCTAGCCAACTTTAGGCACCAGGTAGGAGACACCCTGAAGTGGTGTCCAGTTCATCAAAGGGCACAAGGAGATGGATAACCATTCACGCTAACACTCCTAGCTAGAAGCAATTTTGCGTGTTCAACTAGCCTACCATGGATTTTTTGGAGATGTACGGGAGTACATAGAGAAAACCCACTCAAGCCTGGGCACACATAAACAAATTATGAATAGAAAGGGGTAATTTAGTCCGGCTACATGATTAAACAAAAATGTTTACCCTTTCCCACAGGCAGTCTATTTCTCAGTTGCAAGAGAAGGAGTTGCCTGATCTTAGAAATCGTCTGCAGAGTGTGAACAGAGACATCGAACGACTGAAAGGTGATGTAGAAGAGCAGGAGACTCTGCTTGGAACGTTAATGTCAGAGGAAGAAACCGCCAAGGCCTGTCAGCAGGACATTGCTCTAATGGACAGATTCCTGGTACTACTCGCCACTTTTTCCACCAGAATAAAATCAAGAGATTTTATTGGGTCTCTATAAAAAAAAATCTGGTTGTCCCAACGACTTAATTTTTTTATATTTTATTATTATTATTTTTTTGTAGATGGACCTAAAAGAAGCAGAGAGGAAAATAGCTCAGAATGCAGCCAAACTCCAGGGAGTAGACTTGACCAGAACCATCCAGCAAGTCAGTCAGGAGAAACAAGAGACACAGCTCAAGTTAGACACTGGTGAGAAAATGTCAGACAGCTCAGTTTCCAAATTTGAATAAAGCCCTGGTAGATATGTTTTACACTCACACATAACTTAAGGATTTCTTACCAAGTGAAATTGGTGGACAATTTACAATCATGTTACACTTGTACTGCAATACAATAATTTCCAGCGTCCACTCTCCACATTCAACCAAGACTCATGGAGAAGTCATAGAACGTCTTTAGAAATACTTGCACAGTTCTTGATATTTGATTTGACACAGCATCCAGCAAAATGGAGCTTAAACGGAAGCTAATCCAAGACCAGCAGGACCAGATTCAGATGTTAAGGAGCTGTGTGAATGAGACCAAAGCGGAGAAACTACAGCTGAGCAGTGACATGCAGAAGCAGAAGCAGCTGGAGGATCAGTGTATTGATTTCACCACTGAGATACAAGCTTTAACCAGGGACATCCGGGTATTCTCACTCTCATTCCACAAGTATCATGTCTCTGCTTTTGACTTGAATTTCAAATTTTAGCACGGACCCAGAAAAAGTTTAATCTCGTGTTCTCGCCCACAACCAGGATGCTAAGGAGCAGCTTTCTCCTCTATCCTCCACCCTGGATAAGATGCAGTTGGAGAAACAGGAGCTGATGGAACGCAAAAAGGAGAAGCAAGAAGAAGGACAGGAGAAGGTGGTATACATAGTCACAAGTCTAACTTTTCTGTCCGTGCACAGTTATGCTCATCTTTTGAGATACTTTGTCAAGGGTAGATCAATGTCATCAAAGAGAGAATCAAGACCATCAACATCTTAGAAAAGGACATCAGCAAGTATATTGATGAGGGCAAACACGAATACAAGGAGGCAAGTCATTTACTGCTTTCATTCGGATCCTCAAGTATTTCGGTGAGCGGTGCAATTACAGATGAAACTTTTGCAGCAAAAAGAATCTGAGCTTCAAGAAACAAACACACTACTCCATGAGGCTGATCGACACAAAGAAAAGATCAACAAAGAGATGGGAAATATTCGACAAGACATCGACACTCAGAAAGTAAAATATTCCACTAAGTGTTTCTTGAGTCAATCAAGGGTTATGGAGTTGCCATTAAAAGCCTAGATTATCCAGATGAGGGGTGGGCAAACCAGTCCTCAAGGGCCGCTGTTGGTGTTGGTTTTCTTCCAACCCATCTAGCATGGACACTTTAACCAATGTGGTTTCCACCAAAACAAGAAGCCCCTGAATGCACTCCACTGATTGCACTTGTATGACACCAGATTAGTGAAAAGCTGTCCTCTTTATGGGTTTGAATTAAATCCCCACCCACAGCAGCCCTCTTTGGAACAGTTTGCCCTCCCCTGGACCAGATGTTTAATATCTTACTGCCCCTTTCAATTAAACTCTACACCCTGTGTGAAAAACGCACAGCTGTACAATAAACTGTATTGCAGTAATGTATGTTATCGCTCTAATGCAGGTACAAGAGCGCTGGTTGCTGGACAATTTGACTCTAAGAAAGCGGCTGGAAGAGCTTAAAGAAGTTGTGGCTAAGCGAGAAGCCCTTTGCAAAGACATAGGCAACATGAAAGTGATGCAGCTACGCCAGTAAGATGCATTTCAACAAGTAAATCCAAGAAAGTGTTGCTCAATTCATATCGAGATGATCCCAATACCTAATTTTCTGCTTGTGCAGGGAACGACGTGACGCGGAGCGTAAAGTGGATGACCTGAAAACGAACCGTAACATTGCGTTCGGTCGCCAGAAAGGCTTCGAGGAGGAGTTGTTGCATTACAAGTGAGCCTCACTTGATGATTAGCCTCATTGCCTTTCTATCACGTTTTTGTACAAAGGCTTGACGTCTCTGGGTGGTTCCCTCACAGAAAAGAGCTGCGAGAAGACCAATACAAAAAAGCAGATGAACTCTACAAAAACAAGATGATTGTAATGCGCACCACAGAGCTGGTCGTCAAAGACCTGGATCTTTACTACAAGGCCCTTGATCAGTAAGTAAGATATCTCCCTAGAAAGGTTTATAATTGCCTCTAAATTCCATAAAATGGTTGGTAAAAAATCTAGTTAATTGTGCTAACTTGAGAATTTAACCAATCTTAACTCTAGGTTTTTTTTTGTCAATAACTTGTGTTGAGTATTTATAACTCGTCAAAGTTACTTCTGGTTGGCTGGCCACCTATTCAGGGTGTCTGCTGCCTGTTGCCCGTAGTTAGCAGGTATAGGCTCTAGTGACCCTTGTGAGATTACGCAGTCCATAAAATGAACAAATAAATTGTGCTAACTTTAATTATTAAGTTTTTGAGGAGATTTCTGAGTAGGCGGACCATGAATTTTTAAATTTGCGAACTTGAAATGCTCAAATGAAAGTATAGTCTGTCCTTACTCCAGATCAGATCAAAATAGTGCACTGGCGCCATTATACTAAACCTGACATTGTAGCTCATTTGCCAAAATATTCCACCGTCATTGAGGGGACTCAGGTTCATCCCCTTTGGATTTTGGTTATACCAATGGTTCTTAGCCTGGGTTCGGTGAGCCGGTCTCAGGGGTTCGATGGGGCCTCTGCCGTGGAGGTCAAGACACATGGACTCATCATGTCTCTGAACGATAACATGCACCACTTGACCATCACTGGCTGCAGGTTAATAACAACAGTTGTGGTCAAAGGTTTACATACACTTGTGAAGAACATAAGGTCATGGCTCTCTTGAGTTATTTCCACAACTTTGATTTTTCTCTGATAGAGTGATTGGAACAGATACTTCTTTCTCACAAAAACATTCAAGAAGTTTAGTTCTTAGTTTGGTTCTTCTCTGGCTTTATTATGGGTGAACAGAAAAAAAGTGATCAAATCTGATGGGTCAAAAATATAGATACAGCAACACGAATTAGCAATTTTTGTGGCTTAGAAAGTTATGTCATTGAAATGAGCTTCATTGCATGGCGTCTTGACTTCTTGTGAGTGATTATGAGTGACTACTGCTGGTGACTTCTCTGAGGCCATTTAAATAGGGCTCATTGGATGCAAACGCCCACAAACACTACAATGGGAAAGTCAGAGGAGTTCACCATGAATCTGAAAAAGCAAATCCTTGACTTGAACAAGTCAGGAAAGTCACTTGGAGCCATTTCAAAGCAGCAATGCAACAATGCAAACAATTGTTTGTAAGTATAAAGTGCATGGCACTGTTTTGTCACTGCCACAATCAGGAAGAAAACGCAAGCTATCACCTGCTGCTGAGATAAAATTGGTCAGGAGGGTGAAGATTCAACCGAGAATCACAAAAAAAAAAAAAATCTGCCGAGAATTAGAAGCTGGCGGAACACAGGTATCAGTGTCCACAGTCAAACGTGTTTTGCATTGGACTTAAAGGCTGCCGTGCAAGAAGGAAGCCCTGCTCCAAAAGCGGCACTTTAAGGATCGACTAAAGTTTGCTGCTGATCACATGGACAAAGATAAAACCTTCTGGTGAAAAGGTGTGTGGTCAGACGAAACAAAAATTGAGCTTTTTGGCCACAATGCTCAGCAATATGTTTGGAGGAGAAAAGGTGAGGTCTTTAACCCCAAGTACACCATGCCTAACGTCAAGCACGGTGGTGGTAGTATGATGCTGTGGGGCTGTTTTGCTGCCAATGGAACTGGTGCTTTCCAGAGAGTAAAGAGGATAATGAAGGAGGATTACCTTCAAATTCTTCAAGATAACTAATGTAATTTCATGCGCATATAAGGCGTGCCCTCAATTCAATCATCATTTTTTGTCCGACAGATAGGACATATATGCAAGTAAACACGGTACTTTAAATTTAGAATTTGCTGCAAATATTTGCATTTTTCTGTTTACCATTAATGAATGGGTTGACTTGTAATTTCTAGTTCTGCTAATTTCTATTTTAAATTTCCTTATCAGCAACATAACTGAATGTAGCACTTGCTTTAGCCTGAGTACAAAAACAGAAAATAAGTGATTTAGTACCCAAAATGCTTGAAATTATTTAGCACGTGCTTTTACACTACAATAATACAACTGTGTCAAATTTAAAAATGTGCTTTAACGATTGGTAAATCTCTGTAGGTATGGTAGTGTATCGCAATATGACGATATTAGATCATTAAGACCGTCAAAATGTTGGCGAGCTCACAAAGTCGAAAGATCATTTAATTATTTTGATTAGAGATTGGGAACGTATTGCTAGCAAGCCTTTCCTGGGTGTATCAATCTATATAATTATTTTAAATGGTGGTAATTTTAACGGAACCACTTAAATATATATTTTTATTGTACCCCTTTAAAATCACCAGCTTTTTTGTTGTTGTTTTTTACCTAAGTGCAAAAACGTATTCAGGAAGCTTCAATAGCTTTTTTTCCGGCTTTTACGTCAATTTTAGATATGTATGCTTTATATGATGTTTTATATGTATGTTTTGTAAGAGGAAAAATAGTGATTCTGGGGGGCCAAATCTTAGTTTTTTTAAATCGTCATTAAACCAAGATTGTGGTTAGCGTATCGGCCTCACAACTTTGGGGTCCTGGGTTCAAATGCAAGTCGGTCCACCTGTGTGTAGTTTGCATGTTTTCCCTGGGTGCCTGAGTTTTCTCTGGGTACTCCAGTTTCCTCCCACATACCAAAAACATACATGGTAGGCTGATTGGACACTCTAAATGGCCCCTAAGTATGAGTGTGTGCGTGAATGGTTGTCAGTTTCCTCGTGCCCTGCGCCTCTGGCCCGAAGTCAGCTGGGATATGCTCCATTGCCCCCTGTGACCCTAGTGAGGATAAAGCAGTTCAGAAAATGAATTAATTTTTTTTTTTTGTTAAATCGCCTACCTCTAACAAGACCTAATGTAAGTGAAGTATGGAGAGGGTCAACAGTGACAACATGGGTTATGTGTCAGAGTCTGATTGTCATAATAACACAGTGGAAGTGCACGTATACTTTGGTTAGTCAGCTCTTGCTCATCATTATCAAGATCAAAAGCAAGGCCTTAGTTGCTTTCAAAGGACGATGACTGTGTGGCCTAGTTCCCCTCATAGTGGACTCAATCGCAAAAGTGGCAAAAGCAACATTCAAAATCGTGTGCCACACGTTTTTTTTAGCATCTGTTCAAATCAATTTTGAACAAAGTGAAATACCCCCCAATAGTCTGTCTATGTACACTTGTTTTTCTTTTGCTTTATGTTAAAATTATTTTAATTGTTTTTAATTAAACAGGACTCCCAGGAGGCATGTCAACTGGTTCTAAAAAAATAATAGTTTAACAAGTTGTCCTCAATACTCGTAGGTTATGTTCTCCATATTTGTTTAAAACCTTTGAAATGAATAGAAGAAAAATTGCTGGATAATTTTCTGTCAAGCAAGCAAATCAGATGGATTGATAAACATTCAAATTAAAAATAAAAATTCCTTCTACATAACTGCCCTTCTTTTGCCGTATATAGGCATTGGAAGAAATGTGGTTGATTTGCCACTTGATATTTTGACCAAATCAGAGGTTCTCATCAGTCAGTGAGTTTATTGACCAAACACTTCGAGTAACTCAGGAAGACAACATCTACCCACTTAGCTGCAGTTTTGTCTTTCTTATCAACCTATCTGCTTTCCGAACCTCAGTATGAGACACATTTAAATATCTTGTTTTGGCCTCCTCTGGTCCACAATCATGATTATTATTCTTAATTTTTTTTTTGCTGCCTACAGAGTTTATGAACTATTTTGTTTATAATGTTCTCCTAATTTCCAGCCAACCGTCTAACATTTATCAATTTTACAACATTAATTCCAAATCAATCTTGGCTGTAAAGTTGCAAAAAACAAATAAACAATATTCATGTCATCTTGAGTTAACAGTTTGTATGATGCTGTTATAAGTAATTCATTCATACATGTATTTTTTTCCAAGAACGTCATAAATTAAAATGATTGTTTTATTTGTGTGGTGTTTATTGCTTTAATCTTTGCTCCCCTCCAGAGCCATCATGACATTCCACAGTCTGAAGATGGATGAAATCAATAAAATCATCAGAGACCTTTGGCGCAGCACCTACCGAGGACAAGGTACAATGCATGCACCTCTTTTACACATAGATCCCACCGAACTTTCTTATCACAAGACGCATCATCTTACTTGCCTTGGCCTTTCACACAACCCAGTAATGTCAAAACAGTCTGGATTCACTGGGAGTTTTAGGAAAAAGTGAATGATGGCTCTTGCCTTTCACACGATTTGCATTGCAGAAAATTTTATACTCATTGTATGGATTGGGAACTTTGTCAGTATTTTGGGGACCTCAGCCTTTGTTGTCAAGATTTCATTCTAATGTCATCCTCTTTCTAGACATTGAGTATGTGGAAATCCGCTCAGATATGGATGAGAATTCATCTGCTGGAGTAAAACGGAGGATTTACAACTATCGAGTAGTTAGGGTAAATGGAGACACCGCTTTGGATATGAGGGGACGCTGCAGTGCGGGGCAGAAGGTAACATCATGATTTAAAAAAAAAAAAAAAAAAATTATTTCTTCTTTCCGGCCTCTCTATGTATGTGCTTTGAGGTTGCTTCTATGTGCTTACACAGGTGCTGGCATCTCTCATTATACGTCTTGCCTTGGCGGAAACTTTCTGTCTGAATTGCGGTATCCTGACCCTGGACGAGCCCACCACTAACCTGGACAGAGAGAACATTGAGTCGCTCGCACACGCCCTTGTTGAGTCAGTGCACACATGCAGAAACACTTTTTACTTATAATCTTATATATACTTACTATAATATTTATTATGACTTAATAGGTCAAGTTTCGTTCGAAAAAAATAGAAAAAAACTTCATCCCACGTCCCTGTATGTGGTTTTTAGATTTACAGTGTTCCCTCGGTACTTCGCGGTTCAGCTACCGCGGACTCAAAGCTTCGCGGATTTTTGGGGGATTTTTTTTTTTTTAAATGCAAATATTACATTGAGACAACATATTTTACAGAGTTTTTGGTTATAAAATGAATTGCACTCTACCCGTATTCTATATGATGTACTGTATACAGGGGGGGGGGTAAAAAAAGAAATACAAATTAACATTTTTTTGGGGAATTAAATTCAAATTAAGCATTTTTGAAGGGTAATCTCTACTTCGCGGAAATTCACTTATCGCGGGTGGTTCCGGTCACCATTAACCGCGATAAGCGAGGTAACACTGTAATTGTTTTATTATTAATAATAATAAGTAATTATATATTATATGAACGAATACAATTATAAGTTAATAAAATATGAATGGAATTTAAAAATAGTCCTTCATTTTCTGAAGTGTTTATCCTCACAAGCGTCACGGTGGGTGTTAAATCCTATCCCAGCTAACTATGGGCATATATCAAAGTTAATCCAAACAAAATAGATCCTAGTAAAGTTTAATTTGTGTAGTATTTTTTGTATTAAAAATGTAAATAAAATATAATACTTATACATTAAAAATGTAAAAAATAATATTTTTCATCAACTCAATCACTGCCAGCCTAGCTGAGCAATAAAGTATGTAGTATTCACATTATTAATTGTTGTGATTAATAAAATAAAAATTGCTTGGATATATATATATTTTTTAAATGGCTGTTCTAGACACCGCATCCATTTTGACTGATATTCAAACTGATGGAGCACCTTGCGCTGTCAAGAGCATCCGATTAGCTAATTTTATTTAGGAAGTTGCATCTTTCCAGTGGTAAATGTTCTTCATGCAACTCTCTCCACACAGAATCATCAAGAGTCGCTCCGGGCAGCGTAACTTCCAACTACTGATCATCACGCACGACGAGGACTTTGTGGAGCTGCTGGGCCGCTCCAGTTACATCGAACACTTCTACCGCATCCGCAAGAACCAAGACCAGAACTCGGAAATCACCAAGTGCAGTATCAGCTCCCTCTCCTCCTATCTCCACTGAGCATGCCTTCTTGATACCTCGCATGTTTGTGAATACTGTTAAGAAATTTTCTCCGAAAATATACACAGATTAATAGTTTGTTGGAGAAAAAAAATTGTCTTCTAAATAAATCCTTAATAGAGAGCCTAAGTTTACATTTTCATATCAAACCCCCAAAAGGCAACCTTGAAAAACCTTGAACCTTGAAAAAGTTTTCAACTTAAATTTTCCAAAATCATTTGCAAATAAGCAACTATTCCATGTGGAGTTTTATTTTTTGTTTGTTTTCAAAAACTTCTTCAGAACTCAGAATCATTCCTTTATTTTCTGAACCACTAATCCTCATTAGGGTCGCAGGGGAGGTGCGGGACTTCATCTCACCTGACTTTGGGCCAAAAGCGGGTGACACCATGAATTGGTGGCCAGCCCATCCCAGGGCAACTCAAAACCATCTCAAAAAAAGTAAAACCTATTTGATTTTTATTCAGTTGACTATAGATCTTAAAATAATAATTGATATATCCTGCAAAGTGCAATCACTGTGGAAATATTCCAGATTTTAGTATCGTATGGTCAATTGTGTAGTTAGAATTTTATTTTAACACATGACCTCAGAAAACTCCAATCTAGCCTTGAGTTCAAAATGTTATATTCATATGATGACTTGATATTAATGCTATTTCTATTAAAATTTGAGTGCCACTCAATTTTAAAAAGTGCAAAAAAATATGCTCACCTATCGTTTTCTAATCACCATTGCTGACGAGAAACTTCAAAGAAATATCTCCTTTTTTGGAAGCCTAATCAAACAAATCTTATTTCCTGTGCATTGCAGTGAAAATGCGTCAGTTTTGGGGCGGAGAGGCGTGAGATAAGATGAATATAAGTCTCGTGCTCACGATTGAGGTTTCAGAATACGATAAGTGCCAATTGAAGCAGTTGGTCAATTCAAACGCGCAAGTGAAAATGATGATGATGCTGATGGTGACAACACTGCTGCTGATGTCCTCCATGGTGGCTCGTGGACATCCTGCGGCACCTGCGACAATCCACCCACCTGAGCGTATCCTCCGACCCCTTTTTGACAAGTTGATGAATTCCAGCTTTTCATTACCCACGGTAGGCCACTCCTAATTTTAGTTTTCTATAACTCTTAAAAACAATTATGATGGTGCATCATTGAACAATTCCTAATTGAACAATCCCCACCATTACAGGTATATGTTGAAAATATAAGACATCTGGCAAATGGCGCTGGAAGATGTGTGGTAAATATTTTTGGTTGGACTCTTGTTTTGTGTTTTTTTTTCTTTTAACCTTATTGATTGATTATTTTCAGGAGTTTTTTTGCAAGCTCCGAGATGTCTTGGGCAACAACACAGAAACCCAATTTATTGTGCAACATTTATCGGTGTACATCCATCAGAAAAAAGTAAGGAGAGCCATTGATGCCTCTTTTTTTTTAAAACTTTTGGATAGTTTTAACTCTGGCTGTTTTCTCCTTTTTGCAGTATGATTGCAGAAGTATTCTGCAGGCACTGAAACCGACTGGCAGTTATTACCAAATTCCCCAACTTGTAGATGATATCATGCATTGTATCCATTACAATACCATGCATGGCTCCCCAAGAACCACTGTTAACTCTACCACAAATGCTGCTCCGGCTACAGAATGAAGGAACGCACAGGTCAATTAAAAGATGTTTATACATGAATGTTTTCCTAAGAAAAGTTTTCCCATGCATGCCATCTTTCTATACAAAAGTGTTATACTGTACTTAATCAACAAATACAGTTCTTGAAGCCACTGCAATTCCAGATTATTGGAATTAATTTATTTTTTACTCTATTTAAGTGGCATATTTATTGTATTCCAACGGGAGAAATTGAAACATTAAATCTTAGATTTTAGAAAGTGTGTATGATTTTTTTTTTCAATGGTGCTTTATTAATTTTTGGTAGATGGTTAGTTTTTATGATATGATGAAAAAGGTGGAGAAAGGTTTTATTCAAAATACGTTTGCAGTTTAATTTTCAGGGTAGAAATAGGATTTTGTTTATCGAGTAAAAAAGACTTCAGTTCAAGTTCAAGCCTTTTTTACTTATTGTCATTTTAAAAGAAACTTTTAAGCATCAGTTTTCATTATTTATTTCCGTTTTACTTATTTCAAATCTGCCTAAAAAGAAGATTCAAAATACGGTTTGGTTTTTAAAACATTTTTCTAAACAAAGAAAACATTAATGATGGCGGATTGACAATTTAAGCCGATATATTATTCTCAAATAAACAAAATTGCTCTGTTAAAAAATATTTTTCTTTGATCTAGGTTCAGAATGAAAAGGCATGCTAACTGTTAAACAATAATAATAAAAAAATGTATAAAAAAAACTCACAATCGCAAAAATAGTATAGACATGGACACAACAATGGAAAGTGTTCAGTAGAGGGCAGTAGGGTGTCGTCATAGTTTTAAAGATATATATATGGATCGTATCTGTGTTCTGGTTTTGCGTTGGATTTATGAGCTGAGTAAAGGTTTCGATGACGGTCAAGACCAATGAAGCTACCCAATAGAAACTTGTTATCTTAACCCTTCCCCAAAAAGTAGCTTTTTACTTTCTTTGTTGGTCAGTTCTGTTTCTTTCGTCAAAAATGACAAAAAAAGGAAAAGCAGCTGCATTGCAGACAGTATGTCATTTTTAAGAGTGCCAAAAATTGACTAGTAGCCCTAATTGTACACTTTTAGGGCATATTTGGGCTGCTCCAGGAGTCTTGAATAGTTCTGAACAGTTCTTGGTGCTCTCTGGGCCCAAAATCGCTTTCTGAACATTTTTGAAATTTAGTGGAGAAAAAAAGCCTTAGCCCCTTGGCAACTACATGTTGACTGTTGAAACACTCATAATCATAGGGGCTTGGAGTGATCCCATTTCACACATCAATTTTTGTTATCATGTCAACAAACTGTAGTTTTTCATTGAAGAATTCTAATGGACAAGAGGTTATTGCGTCTACCCCACAGTTCTGAGATCGATCCCAGGTCCAGACCTTCCTGTGTGAAGTATGCATGTTCTCTCTGAGCTTATGTGTGTTTTCTCAGGGCTAATGTGGGTTTTCTCCAGGTACTCTGGTTTCCTCCCACATCCCAAAAACTTCCAGCGTAGACTGGTTAAACACTCTAAATTGCCCCTAGCTATGATTGTGAGCGTGAATGGCTGTCCGTCTCCTTGTGCCCTGCAATTGGCTGGCCACCAATTCAGGATGTCCCATGCCTGCTGCCCAAAGTAAGCTGGGATAGGCTCCAGCACCCCCTGCAACCTTTGTGAGGATAGAGATAGACACTACACAAAAAGAATGAATTGTACTAAAATAATTTGCTACTGTTCACATTATACCATAAAAGTCTTCTCTATCATGTATTGATGACATTTCATGATTGCGCTGCTATTGCCCAACTCTCAAGGTGTGAGTGTCTGTGCAAAACGGGAAGATAACGCTGAACATCTCTTTTTATCTAATCGCATATGAGCTGAACCAGTGCGAGCTGGAGAAATGAGGCGCTTTTTCCCTATCCCTTCGACCCAAATCTACCATTGCGTTGACACTGAATCAAAGTGTGTCATGCTCGCCGCATCTGACCTACTTCTTTTGAAATAATCCAACGTGGAAGAGTTGAACTTCCGCTAAGTCTTTGTTTAACATTTAGTTCCTTAAAAACAAGCTTTTGCCTGTGGTGTGAAAGAGTTTATGAAAATTTTGGCTGTAAAAAGATGTTTGTTTGTTAAGGGAGCTGACATTGACCTATATTTCTGGTGTAAACGCAAGAATGTTGGCAAGAAGAAATGTGTGTGTAAAATTGACCCAAGTCAGGTTGTTTATTAACTAACAAGTCTGTTCATGTCAAACATTTGAGTCCTCACTCATCACAACAAAAGTTAGATACCAAACAAGGCGGGGGAAAATAACTACCATGTGGACAATAAACTGTTGATTTCCGGTTAGAAATGAGATCAAGTCACATGAGAATCTCAAATAAGTCCTTAGTCAACCTCCAAAATGGATTGGAAGTGGACTTTCTGAACAAGAATAAGATTAAACACCATTAAATTCAAGTGACCAGAAGGAGACTATTTACTCTTGTTTTCAAATCCCATGTCACTCCCAAGTCATTTTGTCTTAGCGAAGTCCGAGGTTAAACCCCTGTTCCAAGCTGCCAGTCAGCCATTGGGCACACAACCACTCAGAGTGGGAATCAAACCCAGACTGCTCACATCATCGGGTGATTTATTTAGAGCTTTTAGTTTTAATGGAGAGTAATGAGATCTAATATTATCCTCATTGTTTTTTGTGTGAATCAATAACATTTTGAGACTGGGGTCATCTGGTAAACGTCATATCTTAGTTTTTTATCATGGCCCAAGTCTTCAAAATAGTCGTTGCCGTAAACGAGACAAGTCTTTTTGGACCTACAGCCTTTTTGGAAGTGTGGTGTTCCCGTGCGGTCAGCCATCGACACACAAGCTGGTTGTTGGAAGATCATTACCTAGCCACACCAATAAAAGCACATGCCCACCGCTACCAGGTGAAAGGTCCAACCATAAAGCAGTTTTTTTATTTGAAAAACGGCAGAAGACTCACGCCCAGGTGGTAAACCGGGACTGCAGTCGCTTCATTGGTCCACTCTTCGCATCTCCAATAAGGGTTGGACATCAGAGCAATAAAATCACATCGAGATTGAATATCTGCATCAGAGTAGAGATTGGTAACAAGAAGACGAGGACCATTGTGACGGAGAGCGACCTGACCAGGACTGACTTGACTTGGGCGAGAACAAGTTAAGAGTTCAACCAAGCAAGGATCTTCCCGAGAAGCAAAGAACCAAAGCCAAGAGTCACCATGTCGTCTTTTGGCTTGGAGCTTCTGGGCGTGACGGTGGCACTGTTGGGTTGGGTCCTGAGCGTTGTGAGCTGTGCGCTGCCCATGTGGCGGGTTTCAGCTTTTATCGGCGCCAACATCGTGACGGCGCAGGTGTACTGGGAAGGTCTATGGATGAGCTGCGTTTTCCAGAGCACGGGCCAAATGCAGTGCAAGGTCTACGACTCCATGCTGTCACTTCCGCAGGACCTACAGGCGGCGCGTGCTCTCACCGTGGTTTCCATCATCCTGGGAGTTCTGGCTTTGCTCATCTCTTTGGTTGGTGCCAAGTGCACCAACTGCATTGAAGACGAGAGCGTCAAAGCCAAGGTGACCATCACATCCGGGGTGGCCTTCATCACGGCGTCGCTAACTCAGCTGGTGCCTGTTTCCTGGGCGGCCAACACCATCGTGGTGGAGTTCTACAGTCCCATCGTCCAGTTGGGACAAAAGATGGAAATCGGCGCAGCACTGTACTTGGGCTGGGCTGCTGCCGCGCTGCTGCTTGTGGGAGGGGCCATCCTGTGCTGTAGTTGCCCCCCTCGTGAGGAGACGTCCGGGAGGTACGGGATTCGCCCCGTCAGCCGTGTGGCCTACTCGGCCGCCCCGGCCAGGTCCGTCGCTCACAGTTCTTACAACAGGAAGGACTACGTGTGACCATCAGGAAACCGCTTGTCTCGGGTTCTTGTCTGGATGGAGACCCGTGTTGCCTTCGACTTGGAACCGCTGTTCTTATAGCTAGCACAAAGAAGAACCTGCCAGAAGTAGCAAGATGCAGGACCCAATGTGATGTTGGGGACCGGTCTGGAGGTCTTTGTATATTTATTTGAGTGGTAAGGACTATTAGGAGCTTTTCTGGTATCTGTAGGGTGTGTTGTCATGGAAACTACTGTGTGTTTATGCTCAGACCAAGAAAATGAGTCAGATTGTAACTAAAAAATATATTTTATGATTTCTGTCTCACAATCATTCTTTTTTTTTGTTTGGAAAATGATCTGGATTTTGTTCATTCTACAACATCCTAATAGTCTTTGTTTTTGTATAAGATATAAACTATATTTCATGACTTTTGTTTTAGCATTTAAGATGGAGACATCCATGATATTTCTTTACAATGTTTGGTCATTAACAATGATCAATCTGACCTCACTGATGTCCACTGAGTTTATTGTTCAGCCATTATATATCTTTTTATAAAGTTTTTCTGTTTTGGGGGATTTTTTTTCTTTTTTTTATCTTAACCAATTATTTTAATTTATTTTGTGCTGACGTAACTAAGTACTCACGTGAAAGCCTTTTTATTGTTATACAATATTTGACATTTTATTTACGGTAGTAAAATTGTACTGAGAATGTCAAACATGAAAGCAAATGCTTGTATTTCAAGTTGAATAAATGCTGTTTGTTTCTAAGTGATGTAAATGTCTGACTTTAAATATTCAAATGCAATATTTGTGTTCCACCTCTCCGAGAAACCACATAATAATCAGCGAGTCTTATCAAGACGAAGCCACATTCTATGCGTGAGTGAAAGGTGTTGCACTGTAGTCGACCCATCGCAGTGCAGTGTATTGCGGCCTGGCTCCTGTTTACGCTGAGAGTCGTTTTTCCGGTTTGTCCCTTTGGGACTGTTTTCCCAACACCGATGCAACAAAAGACCACTGAGTGACTGAGCGCACACAAACTGTCGTAACGGAACACTGAAAGATCTTTCGTTTGAAAAAGAGAATGAATATATGTACTAAAACTAAACAGTTGTGTTGATTTCTCCTCATTTGTTGTTTTGATTTCTGTTTTCCATTTTCAAGTTCCCTCTCAACTGTTTGTTATCTAGATGGATCCATCTTCTCAACCACCCCCACCACGCGCAGGGCAACCCTCCCCCACCATGCGCACAGGTGCAGGTGTGTGTTTTTTGTTTGGTGCCTAGACAAGGGCGTCGCCCACTGTATAAATTGCAGGCTTTTTTGCGGCGCCTCCTCACAACGTCAACTTTCAGACCCTCATCATTAGTCTTCCGGGCTCCCAGAGCGCCTCACCTCTTCCCGGAACAAAGGAGGACGTCGTCGAGGCTCGGCCATGTCGATGGGGACGGAGCTGGTGGGCATATGCCTAGGCGTGCTGGGCTTCATCATGTCCATCGTGACCTGTGCGTTACCCATGTGGAAGGTAACGGCGTTCGTGGGTGCCAACATCATCACAGCGCAGACCATCTGGGAGGGCCTGTGGATGAACTGCGTGACGCAGAGCACGGGCCAAATGCAGTGCAAGTTGTATGACTCCATGCTGGCTCTGCCTCAAGATTTACAGGCGGCGCGTGCCATGATGATCGTGGCCATCATCCTGGGCGTCCTCGGAGCGCTAGTGTCGGTGATGGGCGCCAAGTGCACCAACTGCATCGAGGAAGAGGGTGCCAAAGCCCGGGTGATGATTGCGTCCGGCGTGCTCTTCCTCTTAGCCGGGTTGCTGGTACTCATTCCGGCCTGTTGGACCGCCCACGTGGTGGTGCGCAACTTCTACAATCCCATCCTGACCAACCCGCAGCGCCGCGAGCTAGGCGCTTCACTTTACATCGGCTGGGGGGCCTCTGCCCTGCTACTGATTGGGGGGGGCATCTTGTGCAGTAGCTGCCCACCTAAAGAGCAACGTTACAAAGCCCCCAGGATGGCATACTCGGCGCCGCGCAGTAACAACACTGGATACGACCGCAAGGACTACGTGTGAAAGGTGTGACCTCAAGTTGTTTTTCCCTTGAAGAGTTTAGCAATTCTCAATAGGTTCTTCTGAAGAAATATGACCAATTAAAAAAAAACAATTCCCCTTTCAACTTGTATCAAATCTGAATAAAATTCCACACATTTCAAATCCTATATACCGTACATGTAGATTTTCAAGAAAAAGAAAATGAAGTTACACCAAAATATTTGACTTCATCAGCTTCACATTTTGTTTGCCGTCTGTGTGTGTTTTAAGCGAGTGTGTATTTTAGTGTTGCATATCACCAAAACTGCTTGTTTTTTTTCTTCCTCATTTATTTTTTGTAATGTTTAAATACTTTTGTGTACATTTGTGTATGTACATATGAGACCACAGTGAGGCTATCTCACAAAGACTCCGACATGAAGTTCAAATCTTCCAGCTTGGTTTTTTTCCCCTTATTATGTCTTTGTGTGTGTTTATGGGTGTTGTGTTTCACTGAAACTGCATTTCAACAAGTGTGCTGAGGCACCTGCTCTCATTTTACATTTGCTTCTTCCTTGTGTGCGTGTGTGTACGTGGGGATGTGTGTGTCCGTGTGAAATATTTGCTTAGAGCTCGACTGAAACTGAAGATGTTGTGTGATGGCTGCAGGCTGCTCACTGACAGTTTCACTGTGGCTGGGTCTCCAACATGCACTTCATTAGAACATTTATGTGATCTGTTGTATCTTAATTATGATTCTAATAATATAAATGACTTAACATTGTGTAATTTATTGTGAGACCACGCGTTTTAGTGCCGCTAAATGGATTGTATGTGAGAGATTAAAAATGTTATTACTAAAATATTTTCCTTTTTTTTCCAAATGAAATAGTGCTGAATTAAAATTAAATGTGGTTATTAATGTTTTGCTTGACTTGTATCATATATTTCAATAAAAGTTGGTGGTCTATCCTCAAATATAAAGTGTGAAAATGATGACTTTGAGCATTTTTTTAATTAAATACCAGCAATTATAGTATATATTTTCATTTATTAGTCATTATTGTATTTTATTTTTTTATAATTATAGATTTATTGAATTCACAACAAGATCTATCATTTTCTGAACCGCTTCATCCTCATTACGGTCGTGGGGGGTGCTGGAGCCTATCCCAGCTCACTTCAGACCAGAGGTAGGTGACACCCTGAATTGGTGGCCAGTCAATCACAGGGCACAAGGAGACAAACCACTATTCACGCTCACACTCATAGCTAAGGTTTAATTTAAAGTGTCCAATGAGCATACCATACATCTTTTTGGAATGTGGGAGGAGACCGGAGTACCCGGAGAAAACCAACGCCGGCCCGGGGGTAACATCCAAACTTAACAAAGGTGGACCAACCCTGGATTTGAATCCAGACCCCAGAGCTGTGAGGCCGACACACTTACCATTCATTCTATGTCAATAAAAAAAACTCAAGGAAATAAAACCAAAATGGTGCTCGGACGTTTGGTCGCGGGTCTTTTGGTCCCCATTGGTCGCCGGTCTTTTGGTCTCCGTTAGGGTTAGGGTTATCAACTGTACTTAGATATTAAACAAAATGTCCGGTCACGGACAAAAATACTCTGAATAACTCTTAACTTGTTACGTCGTTACTAACATTACTAGGCATGTAACGTTAGTATAGCGTACACTTATTTAGCCTGTTGTTCTCTATTTTATTCTAATTTTAAATCACCTTTCAAAATAACGTGTGTTTTTGGTGTTGGATTTTATCAAATAAATTTCCCCCGAAAATGTGACTTATACTCCATTTTTGTTTCCTTCTTAATTCTGCATTTTTTGGCTGGTGCGACTTATACTCAAGTGTGACTTATAGTCCGGTAAATACGGTAAATTGAATGTCTATCTCCATTGACTGTAACCAATGAGTCGATAGAAGTATTTGTTGCAGGTGATGAAGACACTCGAAGATGAGAATGACCTGGCAGCAAAGTCCAAAAGCTGATAGAGAAAATGTGCTAAGGTTATCACTGGTTTTTCTAACCTATCTCCCCCGCAACTTGTGTAAAACACTACACTTTGCATTATTATTATCATTATCATCATTATTATTCACCCCTGCCGGGGATCTTATCTTCAATGCTATTTTGATGCTCAGCAAAAAAATTAAAATTCTGATCATAATTACAATATAGCAGAAGAAAAATATGAAGGTTGTCATGTTGTTGTCTTGAACGTTCATGCAGTCTTTGGAAAAAGCAAAAAAAAAAAAGCAAAATTCAGTCAAACTCAATATAAAAAAACAAAAAACAACAAACTCAATACTCAATATATGTTTGAGTCATTGTGATTACAGATAATGTGAATTCCTACAATTTGTCAATATTACAAAGCTTGGAAATTAAGCGATAAAGTTAAGGGTGTGTTTAAAGTGACTTTTTTTATTAAACGTTTAGAACAAATGTAAGTAGTTCAATGGGTGAACTTTGATCTTATGAAAGTGTTTTCCATGTGCGCCATGGTCCCGTGGGCCGTCGTCGTGGGAACGGCCTGCTCCATCCCAGCAGACGGCTCCTATCACAACCAAAGTTTGCGGTCTCTCAATATGAACTCATTGGCTGCCATTGAAGGTGATGGATTCCCAATCTATATGAACTGGGAAGGTCTGTTAGGGGATGATCAAAATGTCTTGCCATTGGGTCTCATTACACTGACGCAAGAGTGTAAATAGTGAGTCATTCATGTGACCTTAAAATAGATTCGTCATGTTTCAAAATCATCATAAGTGCACCGGTAAGCCTTTTGCTGACATCTAGAGGCAACAAAGAGTAGCGGCAATATAAAGCCTTTTGTAATGCCCTTGACAAACGTATCCAAATATATGAAAAATAAATAAATAAATAATACTAATAAATAAATACATACATAAATAAATTAAAAAATATACATAATGATAATAATAAAAACAATAAATAATAAAACATGAAAAAATATATATACATATACTGTACTTACACACACATATACACACATACATATACATACACACACATCCATATACATACATGCATATATATACCATATAGTATGATTTTTATTTGAGATTAGTTTTGCTCCTCCATGGGGTTAAATACTCCTTTCGGCCCACATCGGGATTAGACAAACATTGGCCACGCCCATCAAGTGTCTCACTCCGCACCGGCAGCAACATTGCGGCCATGTTGCTAGGGGCAGCAGTTCCATCTTTAACGTAATACTTGGACATCGTAAATAAGTCGTTTCTTTTTAATTCTCTACCGAGTTTAATGATCTTCCAGTTGTGTAAAGCACGCTGTCAAAGAAGTGCGTCGTGCCTATACATTGTAGCAGTCGGCGGCTGGCTAGCTTGCCAACAACTCCGAGCTCCCAAAGGCCCGCATGTCGCCGAGTTAACTCCAAATCCAGGTTTTTCTCTTCGAAAAGTGACGCCACCATGACCCTCTTGTGCCACTTGGTCCAAGCGACGAGGCCGAGACCGAGATTTGTTCCTCTCCTTTCTCGGCCACCTTGTCGCCTGCCGCCCGGACGGAGGCTCGCTAACTCGGCTAGTTTGTCCAGCACCAGCAGGTAATTGCCAGTAGCAAAAAACAACATTTTAATTCCAAATATTTTTGAAATAGTCAATATAAATAAGTAGTAAATATATACAAGTAGTCAACATGAACAAGTGGTCACGGAAGTAGCCAGGTACAAACGGTTACTAAAGTGGTTAGCAGCCCATCGAAAGTGCAAATACAAGATGAGAAATTAGTCTAGATTGGGTCCTCCCAAATGCAGAACTTGAGTTGAAGCAGTTATTGCAATTTTATCACAGTAGATTGATTAATTCATTCATTTATTTTCTGAACCACATTATCCTCACTAGAGTCGCGCTTGGAGCATATCCAGCTGACTTCGGGCCAGAGGCAGGGGTCACCCTGAATCGTTGGCAAGCCAATCGCAGGGGACGGACAAGCATTCACGCGCACATGCATACCTAAGGGCAATTTATAGTGGCCAATCAGCCTACCATGCATATTTTTCGAATGTGGGAGGAGACCGGAGTACCCAGAAAAAAACCCACACAGGCCTGGGGAGAACATGCAAATTCCACACAGGTGGACATGACCTGGTTTTGAACCCAGGACCCCAGAGCTGTTTTCCGAAGCGGTATCCACTCGCTTCACCGGGCCGCCCGTGTACTGTCTGTTTTTTTATAGAAAAAAAATACAGTATTTACTCACATATAAGCCGCATCCTGAAAGTTGCCTTGAATTTTTTTAATTTGACAATTTCTCAATAGTGTTCCCAATGTTCACCTCCATATTCCATTTTAATAGTGAGTACAAATGTTACTTTGAAGAGACAATCTTAAGAAAAATCATTACAAGTGGTATTTCTGAGACACTTTATGAATCAAATGCACATTATTAGGCTCAATATCATAAGAACGTTGATATTCCTGTCTTTGTAAATGCAAAATATAAAATTATTCAATTTGAAAAAAGAAATAAAACCGGCTTTTAAGCGAGTAAATGCGGTAATTTGGTGTTCAAGAAGTCTATATTCAAATTTGCATCTTGATAAAGCCGGGTCGTCTTATATTTGGGTCGATACAGTAGTTTAATAAAGTTTGTTCTTCCAGCACGGTCAATCTGACTTATGACGTGTTTGATGGGAAGAGCGACAGCTCCACGCCACTAGTCTTCCTACATGGCCTGTTCGGAAGCAAATCCAACTTTCAATCTATCGCCAAGTCACTGGTGCAGCGGACCGGTCGTAAGGTACATACCAGCACTCGTCGGAATCCTGAGCATCTATATTCCGGGGTGTAGACATCCTCATCGTCTTTTTGTCCAGTTAGGTGCTGACCGTTGATGCCCGTAACCACGGCAACAGTCCCCACCATCCAGAGCTGACGTACGAGGCCATGAGCGGCGACCTGTTACAACTTCTCACGCAGTTGCATATCGACAAGTGCATCCTAATTGGGCACAGCATGGGCGGCAAGACGGCAATGACCACCGCCCTCACTCAGGTCACCCCTTATATGTTTACTTGCGGCGTGATACTGAGAGCTAAATGCTTTAAAGATCTTTGTCTTCCCTGCTGGCAGCCGGCACTGGTGGAACGGTTGGTTGTGGTGGACATCAGCCCGGCTCAGAGCAATACCAGAAGTGACTTCCACTTGTACATTGACGCCATGCGAGATGTCAACGTCCCCAGCGATCTGCCGCGCTCCACCGCCAGACGCTCGGCTGAGGACCAGCTGCGACACCGAGTGAAGGTCAGAATCACTTTTATGGGAAGATTCTCTGAATGATCTCATGTGATGATCAAACTCCCCCGATCGTGACGTAATCGGAGCTTTTTGTGTTTAGGAGCACTCGTTGCGACAGTTCCTGCTCACCAACCTGGTGGAAAGAAACGGTAGTTACGCTTGGAGGGTCAACCTGGATGCAGTCTCAACACACCTTGATGATCTCATGAGTTTTCCAAGTGTTGACTCCACCTATCAAGGCCCTACGCTCTTCCTGGGGGGAGCCAAATCACCTTACATCAGGTACTACTTTCATCGAATCGGGTAAAAACTATAGGTTGTTAAACTGTTGTCACCCACCTACCCCCAGCTCTGAAGATTACCCCAAAATTGAGCGTCTGTTCCCGTGCGCCAGCATTCAGTACATACCAGATGCAGGCCACTGGATTCACGCTGAAAAACCATTGGACTTCATCAGCTCTGTTGTCACCTTCCTGCGTTCCTAATGCCCACCATCAGATGAGAACTCAAAATGGCCGACCACATAAATGGACTCGCACAATTATTTTTCACTCTCGCATTACAGTGAAGGTGGCGCGAGTGGTTAATGCCTCGGCCTTACAGCTCTAGGGTCCTGGGTTGAAGTCCAGGTCCACCTGTGTGGAGTTTGCATGTTCTCCCCAGCGTGGGTTCTCTCCGGGTACTCCGGTTTCCTCCCACATTCCAAAAACATGCATGGTAGGCCAATTGGACACTCTAAATTGCCCCTAGGTATGAGTGTGAGCGTGCATGGTTGTCCGGGACAGGCTCCAGCCGCCCCCACGAACCTAATGAGGATAAAGCGGTTCAGAAAATGACGAGGCATTAGTGAATGAATCCCCAGGATTGAATGTGGTTGTCAAGCCCAATGCTGCTAACTGGCAGGTTGTGATGTGGTACTACACTAAAGACGAGAAACCCTCATTCAGTACTTGATGGGTGAACTAATCATTGAAAAATAGCTGCAATATGAGGAATTTGGAACACTGCAACTATTACCCTGCCATATTTATACTAGGACTGCGTGCAGGTAGCTTAACATGTTTCAGTGTTGTCCCATCTGTCGTGCATTATTTGTGAGGTGACATGTGATGAGGTGTTTTTTTTCCCGATGTGACATTCCACTTCAGCAACTTCTACATTTACATTATTCTCAGCACCGAAGTCAATTTTTCCTCTCGGTGGCATCTGCAATGTAGCATATTTGTCTCGGATTAAGAGGTGGGAATTGGCTCGACGAGTGACGTGGGAGTCAGACAATGAGTTGAACTGACACAATATGCACTCTCCATGTAAACATGTAGAGGACTAATTAGTCCTCTACATATTATAATAAGTAGGAAATGTAAGTAAATGTTGTGGCTTTATTTATTTACAATCAGAGTTATAAAGTAAAGAAATCACACATCCATAATATATTAACCCCCAAGTAACTTTGTCCTTCCTATGTTGTATACATAATATTATTCATGTGCCGATGATTAGCCCTCTTCAATAAAAGCAAGGTATTTAAATGTTTTCTTCCTGAACTTGGTCATTTCGGGTCAGTTGAGCGAAATCACCTGGAAGCCATCATTCCCCTTGAGCTGGGAGCCCTCTGTGGTAGGCTGCCCCCCAGTGCCCCTCCTCCACTTGTCCTTCCAAGTGGGGGCCTGCCACATGGGTGACAGCTGTGGCCTGCCATTAAAGACCTGGGTGGGACTGTGCGCAGTGGGAGAATCTGGTGAGGCAGGCCCGGGATGCACCGGGAAGTTGGTGGGCCGTTGCAGGGGCACCTTGTTCCTCCTCAGGATGCCCATGCGAGAGGTTTTCTTGGTGTTGTTGTCCAGCTGCTGCTGCAGATGGAGCTGCTGCTGAAGTAAAAGCTGCATATCCTCCTGAAAGGCAGAAGAAACGACCATGCTTTATACAGTGGCACCTATACTTTTTTTTAATTAATTGGTTCCAGAACTGGTTTTGTAAATTAGATTTTTTATAAATAGAAGCAGATTTTACATTGAATTATGACTCATTCCTTGATCTATAATACTACCCTCCCTCCCCCAAACCAAATGATAAAAGTAATAACAATTTTGGGTGAAAATATGTATGCTATAGAAAAAAAATGCTATTTATTAAGCCATTACTATGGATAAAAAAATAGAGTCGAATTGCGAGTGGCAGCCGGGTAAACATACGTTCACGCAACACAAAAACTTAAAATTATGTTACGCACACTCAGACAAACAACTCTCTAACGGACGAGGGTCAAAGTGTCAAATGTACAGTAAAAGGGGCTTTTGTGGGAGTGTTACCAGATAGTTGCTTAGCTATTGACTATCACGACAATTTTAAAATATAATACCAGATACAAGAAGTGTATTTACATTTTGAGCGGATGTTTGACGTTTCGAAAATTGGACCGTTTTCCCGTATCTTGGAACAAAAGATTTACCATCAAAGCTTTTTGTAAATTGAATATTTTGTGTGTAGAATGTAGCATTGGTAAGTAGAGGTACCACTGTAGTTTAGTTTAGTTGTGATGCTGTTTTTGAATACCCACCTTCCAAGCTTCCAACTCCAGGGACAACTCCAAGCGTTTCTGTGCCGCCTCCAGCAGTTGGTTGTTAAGCAGCATCATTTCTGTCTTGCAGCGCAGGAGCTCTGTCTCCATGGCTTTCTTCCTGCCCAAACACATGCAAACATGTATTAGCCGAACAAAACCGCAGATATCTGTCCGCACCTGCTACTAACTTCTCAATGGCGTCATCTCGATCCCTCAGCGCTTGTTGCAGCAAAGCGCCATCCTCAGACGTGCGCCCTTGAAGCGAGTTGGCTTCCTGTATGCAACACCATGTGTTAGATCAAACCCTTTTGACATTTAGCATAGCTCACAGCAAGTTCTTTTGTGACACTTTGACATGATGGGCGAAGTAACAGGTCGTGTGAGTTTTGAAAACTAAAATGGTTCTGCCCAAATGGCTGGATGTCAAAATTAAGCACAAGCTATTGTTGGCAAAAAATAAACATGACTACCCAAGTTCACAATTTGGGTCAATTTTGAATGCTTTGCCAGTACGAGCCAGTTTTTTCCAGATCAAAATCCAGACCGCAGTGAAAACTTAGTCCAAGAAATTCAGCACCTTTTGGGCAATGCCGGTGACGGCCATTTTCCGGGTGATGTCCTGCAGCTGGGTGAGGGCAGCATCCAGGCGCTTCTCCCCAGGAGGCGGCAGCTCTGGTGGGGGTTGCCCCTGCTGGGTGGGCATCATCTGCATCAGCCTCAAGATGGACAGGATCTCCTCCGTCACCTGGAAACACGAAGGTCACTCGAGGCCACCGTCACCAACATGCGGGCAGAAGGTTTACCCGCTCTCGATCCTGACTCCATCCGGACCCGTGTCGACTCTCCTGCAGTTTGTCCACTTGGGCTTTTAGCTTGATGCTGCGTCGTCGGGACAGCTCCACCTCCCGACGGACTTCTTTCAGCTGCAACCGCACATTTTTAGATAAACTTATGGCAAACTTGATTGAATATAATTAATAAATGCAACAATGTTAACATTGCAATTTTTCCAAGTGTCATCAATTAGAAGTAAAAAATGCTCAGGTTTTCAAAAATCTAATTCTTTTTTTTCCCTTACAGGATGTTTAATGAAACTTGTACGTGACTTTTTTGAGCACAGTTAATTATAAAACGATCATTGGCATTGACGATAGACGTCCAAACTACTCAAACCCTTCCTCAAAATGGTTGTTGTTAAAAGAATCCTGAGTCTGTGCCATTGATGGCTATGAAACATCCAATCTATTTTGACTGCAAATTAATGGTGATACATTTTGAGTTGGGGAAGATAGCAGCAAATAGATGGATTGGCCATCTACCAACCACAATAGCACAGAGGGATTGCTAATTTTACCCAACTACCACAGCACATACTCTGAATACTAAAACATTTTTTTGTCATTCCACCATTTTTTTGTACAAGAACTCTGAATTCCCATGACACCAACATTGTCATGCTGTTGCTAATCAATAAATATCAGTGAGACTATATGTGCAGAAGAGTCTAGAGGGGGGGGGGGGGGGGAATTTGGATTAAAGTGGCAGTAGAGGTATTGTCGGCGTCTTGGTGCTGACGTCACGTGATGCTCCTATTGATACGTTTGGGACTCAGTTCTCTCACTAGCAGTTTTACATTTTAGCAGGTTAGCGGGAGCCATATCAACCAATCAATACAGCCACATATTGCTAGATAGCCTTATATACCCATAGAGAGAAAAAACATTTGGCTTCTGAGCCGTATCTACCCATCCAAAGAGCCACGTATGGCTTGAGAGCCTTATCTACCCACCAAGAGAACTGCATTTAATTCCCGGGTCATATCTACCCATCAAAAGAGCTACAAAAGGCCCCCGAGCAATAAGTTCCCCACACCTGGTCTAACTACTCCATTTTTTTAGGGTTGGGTTTCCACAAATTAGGTCAATTAGAAGATATAAGGCCCAGATTGTTACTTTTGGCCCCGCCTCTCCGCGCCATTTGACGTAACAGCTGAGATTTAAAACCCAGTACAACCACAACAACAAAAGGACCATCTAAGAAAGAATAAATGAATGAATGGAACCGTGTCATTGACGTGTCCAAGAGTCCTGCGCCTCCCAAGCGGCCTCCCCACGTTGATAAGGTCGGGCAGTGTCATGTAGCTCCTCTGGAAGGGGGAGTCGCGCCCCCCTAAGTTGGGCGACCCGGAGCGCTCCTCCCGCTGGAGTGCGGTGACACCCGATGGCCGAGGATCCAAATCGGCATCCTCGCGCACTTCCGTCAGGCTCAGGCCGGTGAGGATGCACTCGTCGACGGTCCCAGGCGCTTCGACGGTCCCAGGCGCTTCCGGGCCTTCGTCTTCTGGGTCCGACAAAGAAGCGTGCCAACGCGAGGTCACTGTGGAAGTTCGGGAGGGTTTGGAGCGGATTCTGTTGAGGGAGCAGTAAAGCCTCTCGGTGGAGGTCAAGCGCGGACGCAGACGCGAGTTGAGGTCCGAGAATTCTGCCGAAAAGTCGGGCTCCCCGGGGGAAGAGAACACATCTCCCGAGTCCATGGTCGTAAGGTGAGACTGACAAAAAGAAAGATTGAGGTGGAAGACGGAAAAGAATGTGGGCCAACTAGTTTTTCCTGCCACCAAATGACGCCACGCCACTCATTCCGACTGAAGCTGACGTCATTTCCCTGAGCGTTTATATACTTCCTTATCTCGAACCCTTTGGAGGACGTCGTAAAAAAAACTGAAAGATTGATTTGCCAGACTCAAATGCCGGGCATTAGAAACATTTTTTTCAACACTTCCCGATGACAGCAGGTGTACATTTCACTGAGATAAAAAAAGAAGCTATTCAATTAAGACAATACTTTTTATTTAAAATTAAAATAAAACAAGGAATGGGGTCCAGGTCGTTACACCTGTGTGGAGTTTGAATGGGTGTTTGTCTCCTTGTGCCCTGTGATTGGCTGGCCACCAATTCAGGGTGTCCAAAGCCTCAGGCAAGAAGTCAGCTGGGATAGGCTCCAGCACCCCCCATGACTCTATTGAGGATAAAGCAGTTCAGAAAATGAGATGAGAAAACAAGGAAACTGGAGTCCAACAGAATCCTTGGTGGAGGTAGGCAATAGATTAGATAAAAATATACACGTTAAGCATGATGGCTCACTAGTCCATGATTTGTTTTTCTTAAAATAATGTGAAACTTGAAATGAGCTACATTCAGTTTTTTTGTTTATCATCTCTCAAAATAATGGAAAATGAATCATGCTCAGGTCACTGATTAAAATGAGTGGTTCCATCTCAGAAAACAAGTTTTAATCCCTTTTTCCAATCTGGGTTTCTTGAACAGAAATGGGAAAAGAAATACAAAAGATAATTGCTTCCCATTGCTTTTGACACATTGTTTATACCATATGTCTCAGGCATCCCCCAAATTGACAGTTTTCAACGCCGATGTCTTTCTTGTATATTGCGGGAAAAGAAACAGGAATTGGAATTTAAAAAAAACTTCATTCCTTGGTATGCATTTTGTTTGAAAACATTACATCAAGGAAGACATCCCACCAAAAAAAGCACTAACTGAGCTATTTACATACTGTCAAACCCTACAGATCATATTTTGCTTTCCAAATTCTGTTTAATAAAGGCAGCTTGGAAAAATGTACCGTATTTTCTCACATATATCCGTATTTGTAACAAAAAAAAAGATGACCGAATCAAGGGTAAGGCTTATATCCGCACAAGACTTAACGCGTTGCTACACTCTATTCTCCAGTAGATGTAGGCAAATTAACATTTACTTTTTGTTGGTTATTTTCAGTTTTGCAGTAAGAAACTAACCTTTACTGGATGAATTGCTAACTTCCTTATGATGTTGAGCCTAATAATTTGCTTTTGATTCATACAGTATCTCAGAAATAACACATTTTTTTTCAAGATTTTTTCCTTCAAAGTAACACAATTGTACTTCCTTTTAAAAACCATGAATATGGAGGTGAAAATTGTGAATCAAGTGATGGCTTATATGTGAGAAATTGTAAAAAGAAACGACTTTAAGGCAAGTTTAAGGGTGCAGCTTATACACCGGAGATGCTTAGATCCAAGAAAATGAGATTACAAAATAAAATTCGAAACAGAATTGGTCTGGTTTTCCTTTTTTGTTCTATTTCCAAAATAAGAAGAAAAACAAATCCAACTTTTTCACATTTCGTCCATCTTTGTCTTCAGGCCGATAAATCAGTCGCCCTGAACTTACAAGGCAATTTGTCGAGTCAGCACTTTCATGTCGTGTGTAACTTCATCACACTTTTTTTTAATCCTTATATACATTTGACATGTTTCCTGTCACTAGCACAGTTGTCTACAAATCGCCACGTGGTTTTCTCTCATGGCTGTCCGAAGCGCACCTGAAACTCAGGTTGTCGGAGGCCGAGTCAGGTGTGTTGCCCATCCTGTGGGACATGCTCACTTTAAAATCAATGTCTGCCACTCACAGCAATAGACATCCAATTCCATTTCAATTAGGAGGGGATCATTGCCAAAGCTCCTATTTCAAATGGCTTGAATATCTGTTGCTCTCGATGGCAGGAAATGAGCTAAAACAAATATGAAGTAGAACTGATAACCTGGTGTCGACTTGAGCTTTGTGATTGGCTGAGCCATCGGCGGTATCAATCCAAGAGGCACCACGCAGCACGAACATCTGTTGGCGCGATGCAAAGGTGCTGGATGTCCACTCCCACGTGTTACCCAACATGTCCAACAGTCCTGTCACATGATCAGCTTCATCATTAAGTGTTTTTATAAATGATTCTGCGACATTTCACAATGTTACATGGCAAAATTCTCTTATTGATTCAAAATCCGTCTAAAACAATCTTTACGTGCGTTTTTGTTAGAAAATAAGCAATGTGTCTGCATTTCCACTCGTGTCCAATAGGAGGAAGCACAACGCCGATAAAGCACAGCAGACAGTATGCTGATGTCCAAATGCAGCGTGGACATGTAGCGGAGATGGGATGTTCATCCTGGGCCTGCGTGGGTTTTATTCGGGAACTCCAGTTGCCTCCCAAATTCCAAAGAGATGCATGGTAGGCTGATTTCGCACTCTAAACTCTCATTAGGTATGCGTGTGAGCGTTAATGGTTGTATGTCTCTGTATGCTTTACGGCTACTTGGCGACCGATCTAAAGCAAGAGTGCTCAATTTTTTTCTTCAAAGATCTACTTTTCAAGGAGCCAACATAGCCAACGTGCTAACCACTCGCGCCGCCCGGCCGCCCTTTGAGGCAATACACACCCCAAATAATCATCCTTACCAAACTGGTTCTGAGGTGGGAAAGCATCAACCGGCGCTAGGCCGTGATACCCATCCTCCGCCGTGTCACCATCCGGAAATGAACCCTGTCGGTTTTGTCTCATTAGCAACTTGTCGCGTGCCACAATGACGGCTAATCTCACCTGCCATAGGTTGGTCCTGTTGGCCCGGAAGCGCTTCCCCCACGGAAAGGTGGCGCCTGGAATCAATAAAGGACGAAAAAAATGTGTCGTTTGAGCAGGCGTGTGAGTGTTTGTTACCAGAGAGTCCTCCTCTAGCTGCCCATTCCCACTGCTCCTCAGTAGGCAGCTTTTTCTTCTTCCATGCGCAAAAGGCCTGAGCGTCGTTCCAGCTGACGTGGACCACTGGGAATTCCAGTCGAGCGCTGATGCCAGAACCGGAACCAGAAGGCTGTGCCGGGAACGACGCAAGTAAATAGATGTTCTGTAATCCCCCCAAAACCAAACAAAAAATTCTGACCTGCCGCCAAAAGGCTCGTTCAACAGGAAGCCACCAAGGAGCAGACTGTCGAACATATAAAGGCCTTTGGAGCAACAAAAACGGGGTCCATCGAGATTTGAAGAGATTTCCAGTCGGTATTTACCTTAATGGTATGCGTCACTTTACTCTTGACGTCATCAGAAACAAAATCCTTAAAGACAAAACTCCAACCAAACTTCTCGGCTTCAGTTTTGTACTTTTCAGCCCTCACAAATTCCCTGAAAGAAGGAATGTGTGTTAGGGATGATCACGTGATCGGAATTTGGGCCCATCTTTCCACAAATAGGTGTTAAGGGCTACAGTTATAATGATGTTGAGAAAAAAAATACTCTTTTGACATTTTTACTACATCACGATTAGACCCATCAAAGCCCAGCGGCTGAATGGATAGATAGAATCCAGGTCGATCCACTTGTGTGGAGTTTGCATATTCTACCCGGGCCTGTGTGGGTTATCTCTGGGTAGTGCGGTTCTCACCCACATTCCAAAGACATGCACGGAAGGCTGATTGGACGCTCTAAATGGCTCCTAGTTATGAGTGTGAGCGTGAATGGTTGTTTGTCGCCTTGTGCCCTGTGATTGGCTGGCCACCGATTAAGGGTGTCCCCCTCCTCTGGTCAGATGGAATAGGCCCCAGCAGCCCCCACAACCCTTGTGAGGATAAAGCGGTTCAGACAGAGGATTATAGACCCCTGAACTCATGGACAACGGAGTGGCATTGTTTAGGTGACCAGCTCTACCTAACTGTACAAATTGAGAAGTGCAGCAGAATGAAGACTGAAATCAAGCTTCTTATTATATTCAACGATATAGTCATTCATTCCATTCGGGAACATGCAAACTTTCCACAGGAAACTCCAGGCCTGGGATCGAACCCTAGGCTGATCCGCTCCGCCAATAGCGTTCATATTTTTCTTAGATCCATCTTTTATCAGAAAAGACTTTATTTATCACTAGTCCACTAATACAACCCCCCCCCCCCACCCCACCCCATAAAAACAACAAATTTCATCAACAACATTCATGCAAATGTAATTTTGAACACAAATATTGTTAGAAAACTTCACGCAAATACTAACCTGAAAGCCTGATTGGTGACGGAATGTCTATCCAATAAAAAAGGCAAAAGTTTAATCTCATCTTCATCCCCACCGAAGTTTGTCCTTGTCATTTTCCCTCCGGGGATGGCCACCATGGTGTCATGCTCATCAGCAGCAGCTGCTGTTAATCGTCAGAAAAATCGCGACAAATCTGTTGATGGAACTATACTGGATTTTTAAAAAAGCTTTATATAAATTCGGAGAGCAAGTTTTCTTCACCTGTCGCCACGGTGATGGATGAGAAGAAAGAAAGACACACAATACCTCTAAAGAACATTTCCATTCCCAAATAACGATTCGGTCACATAATAAAAGGCCAAAAATGATGAATTTGTGGCTAATTTTGCCTTACCGGGCTCAACAGTTTGCGTTCATGGAACTGGAGGTTCGGCAAAAACAAAAGCGCAATTTATGTTCCGCGTGTAATAAATCAACGTGTATTTTTAGATCAATTGGTTTTGAAACGATTTATCGATTTGCAATATTTTCAAATTATTTTCGTCATTTAAAGCGGAGAATAAATGCTTTCGATTTTGAGTGCATCGAACAAAATAACCCGACAAGAAACAAGCACTTCATGATTCATCAACAGCCGGCTCATCCTTACTTTCGACATAAGTAAAAAGAAATATGGAACAACTGCAAAGTTAAAAATGCAATTCCAAATCTTGCAGCAACTGCCCTTTCAACTTTAGTTATACAATACGTTTAAACTAAATTGTGTTTTCAACAATAGACTACATTGAGAAAAAATATCCTTGTAAAGCATATATTAAAAATAAGGTATTGACAACTTTCTGCAATTTTAAAATTTTTGGAGTTTCAAATTCAATGAGTATGTATCAAAGAGTAGATTTGCATTATAAATCATAATGAACCAAGCTTCATTAACAGGGGAAAAAAAACTTCCAGTGCAATTTATGTCAAAGAAAACGGCTGTATTTTATTTTCATAGCGTGTTATTTTTATTCCACATCACTTTTATTCAAAATTGACACCCAAATGAATTAAACTCAATGAACAGCTGCTGAAGAACAACTTTAATGAGTGCATACACTTGCTGCCATCAGTGCTTCACTTTTTACAATCCAACAGTATGTGATAAATAAACTAATCCGGGCGTTGAGTAAAAAAAAAAAAGAAAAAAAAGTGTGAACTTCTGAGTGCTTGTTGAACTCGTTGTAAACACTTGATTTTTAACCTCTGAGGGATGACATTCCGGCGCGCATGATCTCATCAACCAGCAGGATGTTGCTGGCAATCACCGTGCTACAGACACAAAAACAAACTTGTTACCAAAATGCGACAAAAAAATGACATCACAGGCATTTGTTTACCAAGAGTGAAGAAGTTGCTTCTTGACGCTGTAATTGTCCCACACTCCCGCCTCGCTGGCAACCATCGGCTCCCCTGAAAAAGGAAAACGCAGTTGAGGGTTTGGCTGAAACACCATCTTGCCCTCACCCAAAGGAAGCGATGCTCACCTGTGCTCAGGTCGACACCAACTAGTTGACCAGCGGACGCTTTAAACTCCGTCTGCAGCTTGACTAGCGTTTCCTGGGGGTCGTATCCGGAGTTTTGGGCTAGGACCTGTTTATGGGATTGTATAGTTTTGAAACAATATCCGGCAAGAAGCACAAAGCTCTAAGGCGTAGAGGAAAAAACAAAGTTGATGATGTTGCACGAGCACAGGCTGAGGAAATCCACAATGGCGTCCTCAGGTGTTTGCAGTGCGATCCAAAAAATAATCAACTCTATATCTCATTAAAGGCCGGAAAATGTTTTGTCTTGTGGTGCTTGAATTTATGTTGATTTATGGAGTTCTAGACGTCCGCACAATTCCAATGCTTGGGCTGTCGATTCAAATTCGATTGGACCTCTACCCCACACAATGAGTTAACAAAAACAACAACATTTGGGAACACACGAGTACAGAAAAGTGATTCAACAAAAATATCATTGAAATAATAACCAAAAACATAGAAATACAAAACCAATAAATATTAAATTTGAAAAAAAAATCCCGTACTTTAGTATTTTTATATCATAACAAACCTATACTTTGATCCTTCACCACTTCAATACTTTGCGTATTTATATATTAAGTATATGTATAAATTAAAAAAAAAAGAGATGAAATGTCAAAATTCACGCTGAAACCCGCAATACATGAAAAATGGCTGATTGTCAGGACATCGATGCGGAGTTAGTTGGGTGGCGAAATTTTCATCGTAGAATGCCGTGCAAAAAAAAAAAATCGTAAAAACTTTTTAACATTAACCTGTTTTTTTTAATTAATATCAAGCGGAGAGGAACTATTTTCACTGTGTATTTAAAATACGCAGTGATAAAATAATTTCAAATTGTTTTAATACAGTTTATATTTAGAAATCAATACAATTCTTGATAATAGTACTTTAATTTAAATAGGTGCTAAAATGTAGTACGTTAGTAATGTCAGGTCTACAATATCTGGGAAATTTGAGTGATTACTGTATATATTTTAAATTTTTCTTATATTTTGACTTGTTATTTGCAGATCTTTGTGATTTGTTTGTGTATTTTATCATTGTTGCCATATTTCTCCAATATGTTTTATATATTTGTTGAATTCAGCCATTAAGCAGTTAATTCATATGACACATGGCGAATGATTAAAAAAGAAAAAGTTGTGACCTTTGGGATGATGAGGAGGGCGTCGGCAAAGGCTTGCACACCGAGTTGTGCTCGTCCTTTCACGCTGGCTTTATGCTTGACCAACGCGTCGGCCAGAGCCACTTCCAAGGCACCCGCACCTGGCACGACGCAACCTGATAACCACCAGGAAGAAAGTGACCCATGGGAGCGTGGAAACAAAATGGTCACCAGGTGCATCACGATGCGACTAACCGTCTTGGATGGCGTTCTTAACGGCACGCAGGCCGTCCCTGACTGCGTCTTTGATCTGAGTCAGTGTGTGCTTGTTGGGACCTTTGATCAGCAGGGTCACCGAGCGAGGGTTCTCGCATTTCTCGATGAACGTGAATTTCTCCTCGCCCTGAATACATTTGGGTTTAGGGGGATGGGTCTTGTTCAAAAAGCTAACCGCACGAGGCTCGGCCACCGCTCGCCAACTCACCAGGGTGTGCTCATACACCAGCCCAGCGTGACCCAGACTTTCTGGCGTGAGGTCGTCCACAGAGTTCATGGCAATGCCGCCGCAAGCCAGAGTTAACCTGTTGGTCCACAAACAACATTACCGCTGCCATCTGTTGTGAATTAAAAATTTCCACACAGATTGTCTTGGTCAACTGAAAACGCGGGACAGAAGTGTGCAGCTATCCAACGAAGAGGTAAAGACCAAAATTGATGTTGCACGAGCTTGTCAGGCCAGGGAACGCCACGATGGCGCCCTTGGGTGTTCGCCGTGCTACCGGGTAAATGACGCATCCAAATAACTCAACATGTTCAATCAAACAAACCTTTCCATGTTCCTCCTCTTGGCTCTACGCAGGGCAACGATGCCCTCCTTGGCAAGGGCATCCAGAGAGTAAGGGTCAATGCCCTGTTGAAGACAAGAAAAAGTCAAACTCTTCATTTATAGTTACTTTTTTTAAATCCAATTTTTTTGGTAAATTTTTGTGTCACGTAAATGTCCATTTAGGCTTTTATTTTATTCATTTGTTTTTTGTTTTATATTTAAAAAATTCAGTAAACTATTTTTACAATATTGGCAATATTCCTCCCTTGCTCAGCACAAAATAATTACACCTGTTGTTATCCCATCAAACTGCTGAACTCTTAGCTTTGCCATGCCAAATTCTCATATTTTGATGACAATAGTCATATGACTGATAAGACCATGGGGCAAACCTTTTGGTTGATGACAACAAAGGACTTGTCCCCCTCGGCGCACACCCGCTTCTTGAGGGCGACGATTTTGGCGACACGCTCCATAATGTACTTCCTCTCGGCGACCACGAACTTCTCACGCTCTTCAGCGCTCTTGTAGAAGAAGCCCGAATTAACCTCGGTCTTCTCGTACTCCAGTGACACATTGCAGGTCAGCACGTAGGCATCCTCCACCCGTTTCTTCATGTCAGGGTGCCGTGCCCCGTGGTCCAACACTAGGCCGCGGATCAGTCTGCATACGGAAAGGTGTCAGAAACGCCCAGCGCGTTGGCGGCGGCAAACACTCACTGTGTGTCGCAGTCCGTCTTGTGTTTCATCTCCATGATCTCCACCATGTACAAGTCGATGGGCTCGTTGGGCTTAGCGATGGTCAGCACGGCGTCCACCACCGCCTGCAGACGCACAATTAAGCACGTTGACACCAACAACCTTTTATCACACCGCAAATAAAATCAATGCCACTCGTTCGACCGCTACCTCAGTAAGCAGGTCAGCCAGCTCGGTGTGGACTTTAGTCCTAAGGGAAGTTCGCGCGACCTCCAGAAGGGTCTCCCTGTCCATCTGACGGGCCACTTTGACTTCTTCCAGCACAGCCAGCGCCTTCTCCTTGGCTGACTCGAAGCCCTCTGCCACAATCCTTGGGTGGAGACCCTGAGGTACACTAAATGGTAAGCCTAAAGAAACGTGTAACTCCTCATGTCTGTTTGCGGTACCTCTGAAACATAGAGGTCAGCCTGCTTGAGCAGCTCTCCAATGATGAGGACGTTGGATGTGGTTCCGTCTCCCGTGATATCATCCTGGGCGGTGGCCACTTTGGCGATGAGCGAGGCCGTCGGGTGCTGAATTTGCTGAAATGATTCAGGGAACTCAAGACTCAGAAGACCAACAAAACATTTCAGTAGCAGGGGGTTAAAAGACCAAATTGAAACAGTCTGGAGGTCTGTCGCAGTCAACGGCAGGCAAGGGTTTACATGAAAAATATGGCATAAGTGATTTCTTACCATCTCGTGTAAGAGAACGTTTCCATCTTTTGTCAGTTTGATATCCCCAGAGCCAGAAACCAACCTGCAAACAGCAAGAAATTCTTCAACCTCCTAAAACCCAGACTCTTGCAAGGCATGCATTTTTACTTTCTCTTTAATATTTAGGTTAATTGGGACCTGATGGTTGTAAAAAATAAAGAATCATCTTTTTACATTATGTAGTTTCTGAGAAAAAAATGATGTCCACATCATGAAGTGGACGTCAGACCCTTTTTGTCCAAAATACAACAGCCTTTGGCAACCAAAAATGTGATATCCACACGTGGACAGCAGGTAATAGGAGGTTAAGTTAAATTTGTCATTACAGAACATATCGAACAGTTCCACATAACAGACGCGATCTCGCTGGTACTAAGTTTAGCATCATGCTAACGCAGATCATGACTGTGCAGGCAGAGCAACGTGCGTCAGAACGGAGTTAGCATTTGTTAACATTAGCTTTCCGTGTCACAAGTACCAACTGTCGCCAACTTTAATCGCGAAAATAAAATACACTACACCACATGCATATGTGACAGTCCCGGGTTAGAATGCACAAGCAGAAAGTCGTCACAGAATCAATCCAACACGGTGGTTCGCTTAGCTGGTTAGCTACTTAGCATTTAGCATGATGGGTAACATGCGCACAAAGGCCGGCAGGGCGGTCTTTCGGAACCCACATTTTTAGGGTGCCTTTCGGCCCCAAGTTAGTCTTGAGGACGTCTTGGAGTCCCCGAGCAGCGCTGATGTTGACCGCCAAGGCGGCCTGGGCCCTGGCCACCTCTGCCTTCGGGTTCAAAGCTTTGACGGCTGCCATGGCGAAGCACACGAGCCGTGAACTATAGTCGGAAGCCGAGAGAAGAGGCCCAACCACGAGCGCGAGCTAGAGAAGGAAGAAGAGAAAGAAACTTCCAGAAGGCGGCACACGTGCTACACAGAGGCGTTCAGGAACACACCGAGACTCGGAATTTTAAAGCTACCTCATCATTTTTTTAAATTTCAATAAATGTATGTAAAATATCATCATTTCACCGCGTTTACATATTATTTTATTTAAATCTAACTTTAGCTACGGTAGAGCCTTTAACTAAGAAAATTGCTTATTTTACTTTCTGTCCCTATTTTATTCTCCAAAATTTAATCATTGTCAGTGCAAAAGGACAGCAGTGTGACAGTCTCCTACTTTACTGGCAATACACTGTACACAATTTGTTTATCCATGAAGTGCTTGTGTATCCAAAAAGAAGAAATACAGCAGCCTTGCTACTATTGCCTGGTAAATGAAGTTGTGAGACTTCCGACATTCAGGGAAGGGTACACGGAAACACCCCAACTCAACAGGCGTGGCGTCACACGGGGCGTCACAAAAGTCCAAATATCCTGTTAATTATCCCTGACTTTCATATTTCTATTAACTAATAGTGAATGAAAGATTCGGAGAACATTGTTGTGATTTATTTTATGTGCTTTGGAATAATACAAGAGCTGTGCTTATTAATAGTTTAATTTCATTATGTACAACTAGTATATCATTCAAGCAGAATTTTCCATGAGATTTTGTACACAGTAACAAGATCATCCAGAAGGATGGCGCTGACAGCGCTACCTCCCTTATTAGCAGCTCAGCTATTTAAGTCACTAAGACTAACAAACCAACATGTTCAAATCAGAATCGGTCAAGACCAAATTCTACTTTTTCGAAATCGTCAATATGTTCATCAGAAAAGCTAAACGTATCATCATAGAAACCAACCCGGCACCTGCAATGTATTTCTCTGCTACTTTTTTTGTATGTTCATTGCAAATAAACAATCAAGGTGAATCAGTAAACACTTCTTTAGAAGACACGAGGGACATCCTCCGCAATGACGAAAATGCAGGCACAGCAATATCCCCAGAAGCAAATTCAAGCCCAACATCTTCCCGGCATCCTTACTTTAAGGAAGAACCCTTCAGCGGAATCATGACTCGAGATTCCATGTGCTGAATGAGTGGCACTGCATGAACCCAAAAAAAAGACAAGTTAATAAAAACAGAAACAAAAAAAATGCCACTACAGCTCACCTGATTTACTCGCATATAAGCCACCTGTACCTAAAGCCACACCCTTAAAATTGTTGAATTGTCGCGTACAAGCCACCGCACAATTTCCACCTCTATATCTGACAGGCACAAGTGATTTTCCATTTTTTTTTCTTGAATTTTGTTTAGCCTTTATGTGTTCAGTATTTTGAAATAAATGAACGTATTGGCAGCATTGTCTTGCGTCATGGTGTCATTACGTTATGGTGTTAGGACATTGTCACTTAGCAGTTTTGTGCGCTTCGTCTTTTTATGCGCATATAAGCCATATCCTCGATTCAGTCATTGTTTTTTTGTTCAACAATTGCGGCTTATATGCGAGTAAATAGGGTAACTTAAATCTGCCATTTCTATGTCTGACCCAGGACTGGCAAGTAACGTGGGATTCATGATAAGAATGTGAATGTGGTACTGGGTAGTTGCATGTCATCCCACCTGTATAGTAGACAACCTCGTCCCAGCCTTCTCGCTGCCAGGCCGCATTTCGAATGTTTTCCCTGGACTGAAGATCTTTGTAGGCTGGGTTAGGGGGATCAGAAAATCAAAACGGACAATCCAAACCCGACGAAGCAATACGTGACGGCACTCACCCCACAGATGGTGCACTTGATACAAACTTCCGATCTGGGAGAAAAAGCCACCCACGGCCTCCTGGTTTTGTTGGCGGATCTCAATGGCACGCGCCCTGCAGAGACGAGCGCAATGTGCAGGTTAGGCGCCTGATCTTGGCACGGCGCTTGAATTAATTAGTACAACTTTATTAGCGGACACCCCGATCAGCTGCGACAAGCCCAGACGATGTTCATCGCGATTTTGATTCCAACGACTGCAAACATCAACTTAAGTGGGTGGGCAAACTATGGCTCACAGGCAAGACGTAAGAGGGAAAGAGGACAATGCCAAACAAAAAAAACCCTGAAAGTTTACATGATCAACAACGAATAAAATACAGTGGGACCTCTACTAACGAACACCTGTCCATACGACTAAGGAAAAATCTGATCTCAGGATACACCCCCCCCCCAAAAAAAAAAACAACTTTTCACTTCCTATCACAAAGTTCGAAAACCAGGAATGGCGAATAACTTTTTCATTTCGCCCTGATGAATTTGATTGTGTTTTAAGAGAATCAAAATTTTAGAAAGATGAAATAAGGCAAAGAGCCACAGTATATACAAAATATGACAAGAAAAGAGCCATATTCATTTTGGCGGGAAGCCACATGTGGCTCAAGCGCCACATATTTGCCACCCCGGTTCTAGAACCATGTTTCGTGAGTTTTTGTTGTGTACTTAAAGCAACTTTATTCATTTATTATTATTTAATCATTTTTTAAAGGTTTAGTAACTGGGATCTTGGAAGAGATTAGGGCGTCTACATGTAAAATGTGTCTCTACTGATGATAAATGCAAGTTACAAAATCACTTCTGAAACCAATTAATTTCTATGTAGAGGCACTACTGTATATGATCTTTTAAAATGCTGCAAAATTCACTGAATTCTAATACGACAGCCAATGAGTTAACACAATGCCATGTGTTGCCAGTCAGATTATCTTTTAAAAATTCAAAGACATTTTGACCAAAGCTGATTTTTTTTCTCCAACTGTTTGCAACAAGTTCAATTTGCATAGGCACTAAAATGGGGGGGATCATAGTTTCCACTCAACAACAAAAACAAATCATGACATACATTTTAAGACAGTCTTCTATCATCTCATGCAGGCTTTCAAAATCAGACATTGACTTGGAGCATAAAAGTTTGCCCACCAGATGTCAACAAGAATTAACCAATGCGTGTTTTTCCAAATTAATGTCAGTCACGTATCACATGACAATTAAGTAACGTCAACCATGCCGCTGTTTTTAAAAAGACATGCAGAAATTGTGTACTCTTAAAATACCGTTGGGTCAAACATCTGCTACAATCTGTAAAAGGCAATAAACGAACATCAAATCTCTGAAAAGCCAGCAAAAATCCACGAAAAGCAACAAGAAAGTCAAGAAAACTTACCAATAGTTGCCCCATTCGATCATGGTGCCAGGCTATGATGCAAACAAAGTGAGATGTGAGCTCCCATTTACTAGGGCTAGGTCGCAAGCATATATAGTTACCCTGAGCTGGTAGGACCGCAGTTCATAGATGTTGGGCCCTTCACGGGGCCTCGGTTCATTCCAAAAGCTGAACTCAAGCAGCAGCTGATTCCTACGGGACAACAACATCTTGCCGCGCTCCCGTCGATACTCGGAAAACATCTGCCGGACATGCAGGCAACACAAGAACATCAACGTCGGACGTTAACGGGTACGAGGGCCACACGATGTTGTTACCGGGGAGGTGGCCATATTGAATGAACTGAATTAACGGTCATCATTTAATCCTTAAATTGTTAAAGTTTAAACTTCTTTACTTTGGAAAAGAATGAATAATATATAGCTGTATTTTTTTGGGAGATATGAATTTAAAATAAAATCAGTACAAATAAAAATTCTTCAATTTCAAAGCACTCAACTTTTCGCTGAAATAAGGGAAATGTCATCAATAGAATGAAGTATTTTATAATATTGTACTTTATCAAATTATATAAGTGACATGTAATTAGCTCTTAATGGCAGAAGTAGGGACATACAAATAGAGTAACAATTCCCAACAAAGCCTATGTTCCATTTGTATAAGAATGTAACGTATTTTCTCGCATTTAAGCCGTATTCGTAATAAAAACAGATTACGGAATCAAGGGTACGGCTTACAGTATTGCTATAATCTTTTTCTCCAGTAGATGTAGGCAATTTAACATTTCCTATTTGTTGTATTGTGCTTTTGATTCAGAGTATCTCAAAAATACCATGAGCGATGATTTTCAATAGATTTTCCTTCCAAAGTAACACATTTGTATTGCCTATTAAAACAATGATTATGGGGGTGAAAATTGTGAATCACAGCGCGGCTTGTACCCAAGAAATAGTAAAATTCAACAATTTTAGGGCAATTTTAAGGGTGCGGCTTATACATGCGTCAGCTTATATGCAAGAAAATACGATAGGTTGTCAGGAAGGGCTCTGTTACCTTATTTTGCTTGAGTTTGCTCATAACTTCAGTGAGCGCTGGGTAACCTCCCCGATATCGCCACAAGTGCACTAAAACACACTGTCATTTAGCAACACAAATATATTTATTTATTAACTAAATTTGAGTAAAAAAGTTTCAAAGCTGACCTGATTGGTCCTGTTCTCCATACCACGTGTTCCAGCTTCCAACCAACTCACATGGGTATTCCGGGTCAGCATGGATGGAAGGTAACACGCTCTCACTTCAAACATACGCAGTTCATATGAGGGACTTGCACTTTCAAAAGGTGAAGAAAATAAATGTAGAATTTTACCAAAGTTGGTTGTACTCTTCCAGGCACTCGGGCTTGACATTGTGAACTGCAAGAGACAAAAAAACATTTCTCACTGACCATTTCCAGGTAACGAGGAGTCCAAGTTGGCATAGTGATGCTCACACTGGATTTTGTACAGGTTGTCGTCTTCCTTCTTAGCCAGCAGGTGCGAATGAGCGTCCTTCCGGGGGTCCACTTTTCTCACAAACAGAGACTTAAACCAGCTGTCTTGTAGCCCTGACATGCCCCTGTTACACAAAACAAAACAACTCGTAAAAAAGGGAGACAATTTAACGCCACCTCACAAGGTTTAAGTTCAGGACATTTGCATTTAAAAAGCCATTCTCTTCAAGAGGTACCCTTTTGAGTTAACATTTGCATTACATTTTAATTCAATCAATATAATTGGAAAAAATCCGCAAAATTCTCAAGTATTGGTTCAAAACAACTACTGTAAACTACCATTACAAATTCTTCTCCATTGATCCCAATCATCCTGCAAATACTAGTGTTGTTTTTTCTTTTTTTTTTTGGATAAATGTTCTACTTCATTCACTTATAATTACACTGAGAAATCCTGACTCTCTCCGCGTAGATAAACCCAGGTTAAATACAGCAGTGATTTTGTGCTGTTTGTAGCGCAATTCTTGATAATGAATGGTGTTAACCACATACCTATTTTATAAAGAGGACATTTATATAAAACAGTACGAGCCATTCACTAAGTTAGCATAAGCTGCTTTCAGACGTGACCCCTGCAAAACAACTTGAGTCAAACCACCATTAGCAGCTTCTTACACTGCTCGTAAAAAGTTGATTTTTCATGTTGGGGTTTTGAACGGCCTGTACGCACAAAGACAGTCAAAAATAAATCGAGTGTTATTTGCCCACGTGAGACACAGACCCACAATTATTACTTGTTGACGCGAAAATAACAATGTTTTGATGACGTCAGTCGAGTTAGAGGACGTTAGCCTTAGCCACCGCTGCTACTAAAGTTTGACATTGATGCAACTTCAATGAAATTCATATTACAAATTTTGTCAGCGAGACGGCCGCGACCGGATTCTTGTGTATAACTAACCGGGTAGAAAGGCAAGAATGTCGGCTCGTCCCAAGAGTTTGTGGCAACAATTTTAGACTTGTTAGCCACATAGGCGTCGAGCAGATGATTCTGGCCGCCATTTTGCTTGGACTGACGTCGTCCGACGGAAGCCTGCTGCCATCCAAACACCCCAGATTTGCCAATTTATTATGTTGAAAATTCAATTTCAATTATTTTCATCCAACGAGTAGTGTGGCATGGCGGCGCGAGCGGTTAGTGCGTCGGCCTCACAGTGGAAGTCCTAGTTTGAAATCCAGGTCAGTCTACCTGGGTGGAGTTTGCGTGTTCTCCCTGGGCCTGCGTGGGTTTTCTCCGGGAACTCCGATTTCCTCCCACATTCCAAATAAATATGCACTCTAGATTGCCATTGGATATGAGTGCAAGTGTTTTTCTTCTTGTGCCCTGCAATTGGCTGTCCACTAATTAGCCCAGATAGATAATCAAGATATATTAATGTTAAATAATTAATTAACAAATATGTAAAAGTAGATAAATAAGTAGTCAACACAGATAATTATAGTCACATGAATAAGTATTATATATTAATGCTAAATAATAAATCAATAAATAAGTAATGGTAGATAGATAAGTAGGAACAAAGAGACTAAAGTGGTTAGCAGTAAGTCTTGATTAGGTTTGAAGAGAAATATTTCCAAAAATCACATGTATCTTCTTTTATTCTTTTTTAAAAAGTAGGTTTTAAAAGTATCTTCTGGTTTGGAGACAGGCTGTCTTTGGAAGCAGAGCTGTAGTCAATGAAGAGCATTCTGGCATAGCTCCCTTTTTTCTCCAGGCGATCAGTGCAGCGTTGAGGGCAGGGGTTATTGCATCTTCAATGGATCCAATTGGCCAATATGCAAACTGATGCTGGTGATGGATGAGGGAAAGACAGGCTTTATGTGTTTCAGTATCAATTTTTCAAAACTTTGGATATGGTATCTCGAGGACTGGACTTGGCCACCTCTGCCTTAAGTTATTTGCCTGGTATTCCATCCAGTCCTGTGGCCTTCCTGGGGTTGACTGCACGGAGCAGATCTCTCAGTCCACTACCTTCACAGTTAGGTCCTCTGCGAGTACCGCATCTGAGTCACAATATGTGTCGCTGCTCGGCCCTTGTAGTTAGTGATGGAGCGTACGCTCTGCCACATTGTTTGGGGTATGTAAGGTTGCCCTTCTATCTTCGCCTTGTAGTCTGCTTTGGTAGCCTCTCCTTGGATTGGCGCGACATGAGCTGAAGAGTGATCTGAATATATGCTGCAACCATCCTTGTTTTAATGAATGAATGCTTTGAACATTATTAACTACACTGATGAGTCAGAAAAAAAGTTTTGTTTCCATGTCGTTACAAAAGATAGATTTTGACTGGGACAATAAGCAGTGAATGAGTGCACTCCTTTGATGGTATTTAGGTGTACCAGCTATTAAAACCTGATCAATGCCATTCCTCCCAGTTCAAAGGATTTGTCTCAGGTGACCCTCCATTAGCAGAGAATGAGTTCAAAACAAGTTTACAGTTTACAGCACAGAACATTGACACATTTTATATAGTTAGTTTGGGATCGTATCACCTGTCAGAACAGCTGCAAATAGGTAGATTTCTTTCAGTTTAAGCAACATTTTGCCAAAAACATATGCAGATGAATTATAATAAGCAATCTGCTTTAGTAGTAATAGGATGAAATGAAATAGCTTGATTCTGAATTAAGTACAATGATTCTGAATTTAATACATAGCTATAGTCAAGCATCTCTATTATACAGAAACTCATTGTAATACATTTGATTTCTTCAAAATTCAAACTTGACAAATAGTTCAAATTTTATTTTAAGATTAGACTGAAAATACACGTGATGAATGGTGTGTTTGAAAAATCACCGTGTACCTACTTGTATAGATTCTGTCTGCCCAGTATTCTATATGGAAACAACCTAAGCCATGAAAAATGCTTTGCAAAAGTCACTGAATAATGGCAACATGGCACGGCTGTCTCACAGATTTGAAATTAAAATCTGTGTCTCCCGCCTTCCTGTGTGCAGCTATTTGTTAATTTGAGATGTCTGCAGAAATGTTCAAGCTTTGCACTTTCTGGGCCAAAGTCACAGAATCATCTTTAAGGTCATCCAACGGCTCCAGAAATTCATTGCTGGCAACACGCTTCCCCGTCAACGGATCCACCACGCGGCCCACCTTGTAGATCACCTGCGCCAGCTCGTGTTTGACATGTTTGGAGCGTGGCTCAGGCAGAGCTTTGAGCAGCACCACATCACCCATTTCGCACTGCTGCGTGGCGTCGTGGGCAAAGTATGTCTTTCTCCGGTTGTAGTACTGCAAGGAAAGAATAAACTTTCAATCAGGGGTTTCCAAACGCTCTTAGAAAAATCAACGGATACAAGTGTCTTCAAATTAGTGAAATATGATCACTCAAACCTAGCATGTCCAGTTAAAGGGGATTTGATTGCTAGAACTGTCAATGGCAGTGAATGAGTTAAAGAGTTACCAGAAAAAATACCCCGAGTCATGAGGACACTGAAAAATAATCTATCATTAATTTCAATTTGTTGACAGGATTTTACCTGCTGAGCAAATTAATTGACACTTTCTAGTCTGACTAGATCCATCTAGTGTGGAAGTGGAGATGTGCAGCAATGTAGGCTGCAGTTAAGCTTCTTGTGCGGACAATGTTCAACGACAACTGTCACATTACTGCGGCTCAATAAAAATGGGACAGTTGGCCGCGAGCTGTAGTCTAAACGCCCCTTATTTAATTATGTCAGCAATGCACTCCCAGTTAAAATGGATGGGACATCTTTATTTGTCAGAAGTATCTTGTGAATTTACAACGAAGTGTGTTTGACTTTGCGTACGATTCAAAGAGTCATTTGCCTTCCAAATGCACGATGTACAACGCCGGTATACTAGAGTGTGTGCTCACCTTGAGCAGGTAGGGGTCCAGTACGAGCCGGGTGACGCGCACTTTGGCGGTTTTGTACATTTTCGTTCCTATTACTCGGCCGATGATCCATTTAGCGTGGACGGATGCCTGCTTCACGGACATTCTTCCACATGTATAGATAATACCAAGTAAATCACTGCTAAAAATAAGGCGGGAATTATATGTGTATTCGGGTAAACACAACGATAATCTGACGGGTTAAGTACGGAAAATGTTGAACTAAAAGGTCACACGATCTTGGTCCTATTTCTGTTTCTTCCCCGGTGCCATGCGCGGCCACTTTTGATGACGTCGATACAGCGAACCAAAATGGACAAATGAGTAGATTTCGCCTAAATAATTTTGATAGACGCATTATTTGTAAAACAACCAGCTGACTGGTTTTCATATTTATTCTCTTCTCTCACCTAATTTTCTGAACCGATCTAACCATATTTGGGTCGCGGGGGTGCTGGAGCCGTCGTGAGCTCTAACATTGGACACTCTGGAAGTGCTATGATCTTTCAATGAGGTCATGCCTACTTTTGTATGTGTTGTACCCCTGAATTTACGGGGTATGACATTTTATAAAATAAATAAATAAAAAGTATTCCACTTGAACTTCAACATTGGCACTTTATTTTCTCTCATCTCATTTTCGCTTTATCCTAATTTGGGTCGCGGGGGCTGCTGGAGCCTATCCCAACGGACTCCAGGCCAGAGGCTAGGGACATCCTGAAGCGGTGGCCAGCCGATTGCGGACAATCATGCACACTCACAGTCATCACTAGGAGCAATTTAGAGTGTCCCATCAGCCTCTATGAATGGGTGTGCATGGCTGTCCGTCTCCTTGTGCCTTGCATTCCGCTGGCCACCGATACAAGGTGGGATAGGCCCCAGCACTCCCGCGAGTGATAAAGTCAGGCTTTTTAACAAAAAGATGGCTGTGTTAAGACCTACCGTGTGCATGCATGTACATCTATGTGAATGTATATATGCAACACGCTTATTTATTCATATATTTATTCATGTATTTATTTATTAACTTACTTATTACCTATCTATATATTTCTAAAATGCCTTTCCTATTTCTGCATCCTCACTCTCGTGCTACTGTGACAACGAAATTTCCCGAATACGGGATGAATAAAGTTATCCAATCCAAAGTGGTGTCCTTTGCTTTTAATTTTATTTTCATTAATTTATCATGCCGCACATCCTCGAAAGGGTTGCGGGGGTTGTTGGAGCGTAACCCAGCTGAATTTGGGTGAAAAGCAGACTGCATTGCACCCAAAACTGTTCATCAGTTAGCCCCAGAGCACACAGAGAGACAAACAACAATCCACATTCACAATCATACAGTCATCAGCGGGAATAAAGTCCACGACTGCCTGCACCGAAATCAGGCAAGTGAACCCCTACACCACGAGGCAGCCAATCTTATGTTGATTATTGGAAATCGTTATATGTACAATACGAGTGGTTCCAAATTCTTCCAAAATGTTGGTTGTAGAATTTAGACAAATACTCTTAAACTGACAAATAAGACTAGTATTTCAACATTGTATACCTGAGCAAGCTATCCAAGTGGCTTGTAGAGACAGATAATTGTGCCACCAGAAACTTAATCTGAATTCCCAAACATAATCTGAATTGCTAAACTTGAATTTGAATTACTTAAATTCAACTGTTTAATTATAAAAAGTGCAATTATTTTCAGATTTAAAAAAAAGTAGAGCATGATTACTATTGAACATGTGCATTAAACCATCTAACAAATACAACCACAAAAACAAATCTTTCAAGCAATGAACTCTGCATTTGACTTCAATAAACGTCCACTCCAAAATTGATAGGACATGCAAGACTTTGTAGTTTTAAGACAAAAAAACATTGCTAAAGTGAGCTGAAAAAAGGACAGATCAAGCAAGAAAGGTGCTAAATTGGTATTAGTAAAAGTGGAGATGGAAAACAGAAAATAGTAAAAATAAAATAATTAAAAAAGAACTTTCTTGTTGAGCTCCAAGAAGCGAGCAGCAATAGTGAGAGCCAAAGTGTTAGCCTTTTAAGGCAGCCAGTGCCTAGACGCTTACTTCTCCCCCATGACTTCACTGCTGGAATCACGTCACCCCTCGCGCACTCACCCACTCTTCTTATTATTCTTATTATAGTTTTTATCATTATGATCACACGTGATTACAATATTTATCCCTCGCTAATCTGGCAGCCGGTGCAAATATTTGTAGAGCGTATGACGTTGCACATGTTTGTCATGTTTCCAACGACAACACGCTTATCACACGTCTACTCCAATAACAATTTTTGCACCTTTTTTTCTCTTTGCGGTCATGTTACAAGACAAGCTTAGCGGTGAGCAGCTGCGATTGTTTGTTTAACACATCAAAAAGTCATGAGAACCATGGAGAAAAAATGGCGGAGGGGTTCATGTTCCAGTCCTTTAAAAAAAAAAGAAATCTAATTATTCTGGACAGTCAGGCAGTTTGAATCCTTGTTTCTGGGGAGGAAAAAATGCTGCATTTTGCATTAGTTGGTAGCTGTAAGTCACATAATTTCGACTGCCTTTGAGGGAAACTGTGCCATTTCAACTTGACTTGAAGTTACCAAATATGGTTCTTATTATATTGTCGCTATAGTGTGGAGGGAAGGGGCTGGGCTTCGTACTAAACAAGAGGAAAAACGTGAATTCAATGAAAGATGAGTGCACAAAGCTCGAGAACAAAGGACGACCACATTTGAACGTTACGTCATACTCGACATGGTGGACAAGCAGCATGGGAATCTGCCTAACCAACGGAGAAATCGATTGACGATGTCTTGGTTTGATGACATCATCATCACAAAACCAGTGTTGAAATTAAAAAAAAATCCCCACATTGACACTTTTTATGCAAAAATCTCTTTGATTGGTTGCAAAGACCACCATGTGTCAACCTCGTGTATTTTGGGTGTTAAAGCGGGTCAAAGGTAACAATATGTTAGCACTTTGCAGGATTCAAACATCAAGCAAGGAGGATTGCCAAATATTGGCAAGCTGTGACATCATCTGCTGCCAAACGTGACCCCCGACTGTGGTCCCTTTGCGGGTGTTTGGGAGTTCCTGAAGTCCCATTTAAATCCCCAGCTATTAGGTGACTGCCGCCAATGTGCTTTGCATTTACTCACTCGGCTCTTTGCTTTTTCTCCGTCTGTAGTGAGCGCAAAACATGATGTGATATTACACGGCGGATGGTCCTTTTAAGCTCACTAGTGACCAGTCAGCAAAACCAAAAAAGGACAAGAATAAAAAGCACATTCCGACGTAGGAACCAAAACATATGTACACTGGCATGAGGGTCTGGCGTCACACACAGAAAAGAAAAACATTCAAGTTTGTTAAATTAGCAAGATGTCAAGTGGTCACCATGTTTTTACCACAATGCAAAAAGCAAATTTGATAATCCATCCTTTTTTGTCCCATATTGACTGATCATCATCATCATTATCCCGGTATTTATTAATTCATTTCATTTTCTGAACCGCTTTATCCTCACTAGGTTCAAGGGGGCCGATATTAGGGCACGAGGAGACAAACAAACATTCGCACCTAGGGTCAATTTAGAGTGTCCAATAAGCCTACCATGCATGTTGTTTGGAATCTTCGAGGAATCCGGAGTACCTAGAGAAAACCCACGCAGGCCCAGAAAGAACATGCTCCACACAGGTGCACCGACCTGGATTCAAACCCAGGACCCCAGAGCTGTGAGGCTGACGCACTAACCACCCATATTTATTTAACTTGATGTTTATATTGTGCTCTACCGTATAATTAAGAAGAATCTGTAATGAAAATGTAAGAACAAAAGCAAAGTTCAACTTTTTAACAAACACCTCGTTTTACTCTGATTGGATGTTGTCAGGCACATTTTACTGAGGAAATATGCGCAGGTCTGATCACCAAAATCAAGTCTATGAAACATGATTGTTCTATATGTGCTATACATTTATCTATTTAGGCGAAGTGACAACTATTGCATCTTAAGAAGAAATCATTTTGTCACAGAACATATTAGCTGCTCCTGAAAAACATCAGGCACACCATGGTAGTCACTTTTTCACACTTACCACATTTTTAATATCTTCACACAGTAATTGCTTTAAAGTGCATGGGTTTCTAAATGTGTTTGCCAAACATTTAATAAAGGCGATGTAAAAAATTCCACTGAAAGTCTGTTCAGTGTTCAAATAAGCCCTTTTAGTCCAATTACAGGATTGAGGCATTCATTTGCCGGCACATACACTTATACACACACAAAATATGTGTATGCGGATGACCTCATACAACATTGCAGATGTGTGTTCCATTGACGATGATAGATGTCCAATTCAGTTTGAATAGGAGCAACTGGAAGCCATTATTCGTCCAGGGTCAAAATAGAAAGAACGTCTATTGCCATGAGTGGCACTGAAAAAATTCACTCATGCGTCTGAATGATTAGACGCCTTCTAAAGATAATTTCCAACGTATTTATGATGCATATAAATGTTGATGTCACGCTGAGACTTTACAAGCTGGAGTAACTCTGGCCATGTTTTGGATTTTCGCTGGCAGGCACAGCACAAAACTAAATATTGTGCAGACAAGTCTCCAACTTTGCCAAATAAGACCCCACCTTCGTAAGAAAAAAAAAAAAAACCTTGTGCTCCCACTCGGTTGGGACGACTTACAAAACATCACATTAAAGTGAGATGTTGTTTACATGTATGCACGCACAAATAAAGTTACTGTGAATAATGTCCAGATTTTTCACAATAAAGCTACGTATCACAAAAAAAAATGTCGGGGGGTTGCTTATAAGCGACATGTGCAAAAATGTTCAAATATATTGGAGGTTGGAGGTCAGGAGTTGTTCTGTTGGATTTCTGAACAATTATGTGACATGAGACTTTGTCACAGAATTAAAACAACAACAAATGCAATATAATGTTAATGTGGGGCTTTAATCACTGCCTCTGTCAAAAGTGTCAGTTTGGGAGCTCATGTGAGAGTGTTTTGCACAGAGATAAGTCAATGCCAAAGTCTACAAAAACGATAAGACCTATTAGATAAACACTGAAAAGCATTTGTTTTAATTGAAGTCCCATCAGCTTCGAGTATGCAAAGAAATGTGCTCCTTTATCATGTTTGTCATTTCTGTGTCGATTACGCATTTGTTATCAAGTGGTTCTCATTGCGAGCTGGCGCCGAGACAAATGTCTCGCGAACACTGTTTCTTGTGCAGTCAGGTGCATGTTAGACACATTGAGGATTGGTCGCCATCAGCACCTGCCTCACAACAAAGACTAGCTATCTACATCACCTAAAGAGTGAGAAACCTAAATGTATATAAGTTGGATCTACAAACAGTTGCTGCTAAATATTCTGTAGGACTATCAGCCACCCGATGGTGTGGTGGTTCATACACCTGACATTCGATTCCTGCTCAGTGACGGTGTTATTATGGGTACAAATGGTTGTCTGTCTTTGTGTCTGCACTCTAAATGAGTGGGAATCAGTGTCGGCAATGGTTTGCTATGGTGGCTCCAGCACCCTTTGACCCATAGCAGGATAAGCGGTGCTGCAAATTAATGAAGGATTTTGTGTCATTATCGACTGTGTAAATATTTATTGCTTCTGAGCAGCAATGAACTCACCAGAACTGATGCAAGAATCCATGAATGAATTTCAGAATGATGTCATTGCTTGTTGTTTAGTCTCCTTTGCAAACTCAACAGTCACTTGCCAAACTTGAAAAAGATGAGGAAACACACCTGAAGAGCTTTAAAATCACCCCTGCTAATACTACACCTGGAATGAACTCTTTCACAGCCAATATGTTTAGGTGCATTTGCAAAAATTGACCTCCCAGTCCTAAAATCATTATGCACTGACCAGTTGCCGTTGTCACGAATATTTGACCGTCCTTAAATGTCATACATGTGTGAACTGAGCTGTCTTTGTTTCATGTTGTCGCATTTTTGCCTGCAAATGTTGTTGACCTTGTGGCGTTTGTTTGACTTTGCAGCTTATTATTGTTGTTGTTAGCATGTTGCTAAGCTCCCACAGCGTGATGATGTTGGTTGCTCAAATAAAGCTTCTTATGGCCGCCATGATTCATGAGACTTTCCAGCATGCGTAATGGCCACCTATCGAATGTCAGACCGCTTGTAAAGTGCGCCACTTGAGCACCATTTCCTGTTGCTGTGAACCCAACAGCGGGTCGCTCGGATTTGATTGACACTTTCAGCACCTGCGCAAATGAATGGACAGACCAATAAACACGTCGAAGCTGAGTCACAACATGCAAGCGGCGTCACGGCACACATGACCGCATCCTGGCGAATGACCCCAAAACCCCCTAAAACCTGGACGCTCTTCAACAAGACCACCACTGCAAAAATAGAAACATAAACGGCACAAGGCAACATGGCGACTGGTACAAAGTGACATCCAGAACCTGTGACAACACGAGAACATGTAACAAGCATGGCAAGAAATTATGATAAACCAGATTTTCTCACATGCAAGCCGGATTTATAACAAAAAATGTAAGGAACAAGTGTACGGCTAACATGCGCAAAAGACTCTTTTTCACCAGTAGATGTTGGCAATTTAACATTTACTATTTGTTGATTATTTTCTGTTTTGCAGTAAGAAAATACATTTTTGTTCAGAACATTTCTAATTTTCTTATGATGTTGAATCTAATAATGTGCTTTTGATTCATACCATATCTCAGAAATACCACGTGCAATTTTTCTTACGATTTTCCCTTAACCAATTTCCAAATTGATTTATATCGGTGCATGGCATCTCATGATGTTACGAGACTATGAATAATTAATGACAACAGGAAAGTAATCGTTAAACTCAGTAGTTGCCACTGAAGTGACAGACCTTTAATCTATTTTTTAATCTATTTATCTTTGTAACCTGTTCTGTGTAGATTATTGGATATGCAAACTGGTCCTCAATTGACGTGAACGCCTTTTTCAATAGAAAATTGAATAGAGTACATGGTACATGGCTATAAATAGCGTTATGAGTAGCGCTTAGTAGTTAATCATAGTTGATTTGCTTGTGTAGCTATAAATTATGACTGATAATCTGCAATGAAAACAAATGATTATTCATTGACTACAATTATCAATTTCGCTGAAACCTCATCAATTGGCAGTTAATGACTTAAGAACACATTGTAAAAAGGCAAAGAAAATATGAAATCAGAGTGTGGAATAGGTGCAAAGTGGGAAAAAGTTGGCACTTTGGAAGTAAGGAATGTACCACCGTTCCTAAGCCACCAGACGTTACCTAACATCTCTGTTAAGAAACAGGGACTGCCTCCCTTTCTGACTGTACAAGGAGATAACATTGACAAATAGCAGACCTCAACAAAACGATGCCAACTTAGCATGTGCTACGCTTGAAAATGTTGCCTCTAATAATTATCTGTCTCATTTTTTTTCAAGCTGTTTTTTGTTTTTTTACTTGTACATCCTTCCCATGACTCATAAGAACCCCTCCGAATCTCACTGGAGGGTAGAACAACAGGCAATAGAGCAGTCAGCCTTACACAAACACGCCAGACAGAAATAATCCATCATCATGTCAACACACAACCAGATGCAAAAGTCTTGGGACGCAGACGAAGCCGTCAATTCGGCTGTCAAACTCCCCTTAAAGCACAGGTGGTCGACTACGTGTATACATGTCCAATTGATCTGCAATCATCCACTCATTTCTGACTCCCCAATTGAAATGTTTTGAGAAAATATTGTTGTTCAATCTTGAGTTTTAAAATTTTGTCCATCAGTGTTGGTCATTTTTGACTTTTTAGCCATGACGCTGATTGAAGGAGCATTTTGGCAAGTGACATTTTTGCTCAGGCAGCAGGTGCTTGTCAATATGGCTGCCACAAGCGATTTTCAAAGTCAACAAATCATAGAATACACTGAGGAAACAAAAACATTCTGTTGATTGAGTCATTCAATTAAAATTGGCATGTTAAGCCCAACCAAGTAAGCAGATCCCTGTTCTCCATAGTTTATCTATTTCCAATGTACAGTAGCGATAGTGTTAAATAAACATTGCCAAATCTACATCTATTTGGGGCAGACTCGCTAAACAATGAATCGATTATCAAAAATCTTGATATTTACCATATTTCCACGACTATAAGGCGCACTTAAAAGTCTTAAATTTTCTCCAAAATAGACAGTGCACCTTATAATCCAGTGTGCCTTATATATGGAAAAAACAGAAACCCAAAAACGAAAAACCACCACTGTCGGATATTAAAAAAACACAAACGCCTGAACTGAAACAATGTTGTTGAATATGCAGATCAGCCATCTTAGTTTGCAAAATCTTCCATAATATAGCTCCTCCCCCACTGCAAGATTTTATACAAAAAAATCCAAAACATCAACAATGGCTGGCTCTAGAGGTGGCTGTGTAATGAGTGCTTCATACCTGGAAGTCAATAGCAATTACCGTATTTTCACGACTATACAGCGCACTTCAAAGTCTTACATTTTCTCCAAAATAGTCAGTGCGCCTTATAATACAGTGTGCCTTATAATACAGTGCGCCTTATATATGGAAAAAATGTCATTCATTGAGGGTGCGCCTTATAATGCGGTGCGCCTAATAGTCGTGAAAATACGGTATTTTGTAATATTTGCTGTTTTTGTTTTGTGTCTGAATTAAATGCTGCAGTTGTGAAAGAGCTGTGGAAGAAAACTCGAGTTTTGTACTTGTGCTGTTTTGTAACGGTGACAAACATCAATGCGGGATGGAAAGAGTACAAGTGGAAGCAGGTCACTTCCTCCATGGCACCACAAATTTGTTATTTTCAACCTTTTACGACGCAATGAATAGGCGCTCTGTGACACTCAGGCACACCCGGGCGTCCGCTTTTTCGAAGATACGGATGCCGCTGTATCACGCCACGCTTCTGCTGGGATTCAAGATTGATTGATGTACTTGCACGCGCCAAACATACGTGTGCGCGTATGAACATGCGGCTGACATGTAGACGCTGTTGACTGCTACAGGTGTGACTGAGATGATGTCACACTCACTTAAGGATGTGAGCGCAGTGGAAAGCAGCACTTACGCACACTAAACACACACACCCACACACAATGTAGTGAGGGCACCAAGTGTGTTTGTGCATTTAAATTCAGGGGCTTCTTGTTAAGTTTTGAATAAGGCCCTTCTTTCTTTTAAAGTTTTACATAAAAGGCAAGAACTTGACTCACTCACTTCCAGTGACGGTAAAAGACACCCATCCCATTTAAACTGAGCTGGAAATCCAAATAAATTGGACGTCCATCGGTTTAAATGGAAGTCGACTACAAATGACAAAATGAATTTAAAACAAAATTGCGAAATAATGTTCGAATTCATTTGTTGTTGTTGACAAAATGTTGTTGAACATAACAACATCAGCCATTTTCTTTGTACTATATTTATTTGTATTACCAAAAAATGTGTCCTGGGTTCAAACCCCGGTCAGGTTCTCCTGTGTGGAGTTTGAATTTTCTCCCCTGGCCTTCATGGGTTTCCTTCGGGTGCTCCGGTTTCCTCCCATATTCCAAAAACATGCATTGTAGGCTGATTGGACACTCTAAATTGCCCCTAGGTATGGGTGTGAGTGTGTATGGTTGTGGGTCTCCTTGTTCCCTGTGATCGACTGGCCACTGATTCAGGATGTCCCGTGCCTTTGGCCTGGAGTCAGCTGGGATAGGCTTCAGCACCCCCTGCGGTTGAAAAAATCAGATGAGATGAGAGACTGAAAAATGCCAATGTTCAAGTTCAGAATAAATACTTTTTAAAATGTTTTTTTTTTTTTTTTTTTTTACAAAATGCCATACAGAAGTTCTTGTGACCTCATTTGAAGATCATAGCACTTCCAGAGAGTCCAAAGGTAGAGCTCATGAAGTCAAAGGGATGTATGTTTAAGCACACACACATGTACAGGTTAACCATGAAGCACATGTTAGCGAGCAAATAATTTTTTTTTTTTCGTGATTCCTTTCTTCTCTTGAGCTGGGTGGTGTTTCAGAACATAACTATGCACTGACATCAACACAACTAAGGATTGACACAAATGTATCACACGTCAACTTTTGGCATGTAAACTTACTGCTGCTGAATACAGTCTTGTGACCTCACATGACTTTGCATGGCAGTTGCGGTTGGCTCCATAGCGTAACGACATCTTTCGCTAAAAAGACAACCGACCATGTCTTCTGACGTATCACCGAGCTTTACCAAATTTAATTTAGTTAGTCAGCAAAATGACGCAGTTTGGCATAATAGCTGCTATTGCATAACTTCTCCATTTTGTAAAGCTCCAAAAGTCCTGGTGATGCTAGTGGATGTCGTGTTGTCAATTTATTTCATGTAAGAGTTCAATTACTTTTTGCTTGGTCTTTGGGTGAAAGACAGACTACACCTTAGACTGGGTGCCGTAGGGCAAAGAGAGAAACCGACAACCATTCGCATCCACAAGTCAGGTGAGCGAGCCACTACACCATCAGGTGTCTCTTATTCAATGATATTTTCATAATTTGCCATGGGCTGCAGTTGGCCCTGAGGACGTAGTTTGAATACCCCTGTAGTAGTCAGAAAGTTTTGTGTTTTCGAGCTCAGATTTCCTTTCTGGGTCATCATTTTTAATACAAAAAAAAAGAAATTCCAATACATAGTTTTTTCTCCTAATCTATCAGCCTGTCCTTCCATTTCTCCCTTCCTAGTTTTGGTCTATTAGTCTCGAAGTGCTCCCTCAACATCTCCGGCTTCCACTCTCCTGGCAGCAAGACGGCAACTAAATGTGTGCAGTGTGTGTTTGTTTTCATGAGGTGATCCAATGTGTTTTCTCTGCTTGTCTATCTTGGTGAGCGTCCGCAGTCCAATTAAAGAGCACGTCCGTCTAGCTGGCCGGACCCCCCTGACGGGCACAGTCTGACACCTCCTTCCCCGTCAAGGCCTGGAGGAAGCTCGGCGGGATAAAACTGGCTCGCACAGAGAAGGCCAGGACATTTGTGAGCAGGATGGCAGGAGGGATGCTGAGTTTGTACCTCAGAGGCGCCCCCGCCCTGGCCGTGGCCGTGACTCTGCTGGCGTTGTGCGGACCCACGTTGCAAGGAGGTAAGCGTCCAGCTTTTTTGTTTTTTACACGCACAAGTTTGACTTTCAAGCTTATTTTTTTTTAATACTTGAAAGGCAGTCAACTGTTTTTTTGTTTTATTATTATACCATATGATTATGCCAAACATTCTCAAACTAAAACACGTGATACCCTCCAAATTGCAAGTGGTAACATAATAGTTATCAAAAGTCTGAAGGCTTTAATTGCTGATGTTTCAATATTATATTGACTGCCAATTGATCACATCTGACCCATTTGAACTGCATAAAAATAGATTATACGTCTAACGATTTTACTCCACATGACTGCTTTTTGGTAATTAACAAGAAAAAAGCAGCAGTTCTGGTCACCATATACCTAAACATCACATTTTGGACCACTATTTGTCTTTGGTATCGTGCATCTGTGGCCACCATGCATGGTAGGCTGATTGGACACTCTAAATTGCCCCTAGGTATGAGTGTGAGCATGAATGGTTGTCCGTCTCCTTGTGACATGCAATTGACTGGCCACCAATTCAGGGTGTCTGTGGCCCGAAGTCAGCTGGGATAGGCTCCAGTCGCACAAAACCCTAGTGAGTTCAGAAAATGAGATGGTTTATATATATATATATATATATATATATATATATATATATATATATATATATATATATATATATATATATATATATATATATATATATATATATATATATATATATATATATATATATATATATATATATATATATATATATATATATATATATATATATATATATATATATATATATATATATATATATATATATATATATATATATATATATATATATATATATATATATATATATATATATATATATATATATATATATATATATATATATATATATATATATATATACATCACATATATAGAGATGAGATGGTTTATATATATATATATATATATATATATATATATATATATATATATATATATATATATATATATATATATATATATATATAAACCATCTCATTTTCTGAACTGCTTTATCCTCACTAGGGTTATGTGCGACTGGAGCCTATCCCAGCTGACTTCGGGCCACAGACACCCTGAATTGGTGGCCAGTCAATTGCATGTCACAAGGGTGTCTGTGGCCTGAAGTCAGCTGGGATAGGCTCCAGTCGCACATAACCCTAGTGAGGATAAAGCAGTTCAGAAAATGAAATGGTTTATATATATATATATATATATATATATATATATATATATATATATATATATATATATATATATATATATATATATATATATATATATATATATATATATATATATATATATATATATATATATATATATATATATATATATATATATATATATATATATATATATATATATATATATATATATATATATATATATGTATATATGAAAAAGATGAAAAAAATTATGAATGAGAACTTTTTTTCCTTTTTAAAATTTTAAAATAAATTGGAAAAGAAACAAGCAGTGAAAACATTTTAAAAAAATAAAACAGATAAAATATTTAATCTAACTCACTGCCTGGCATTCCGAGATCCATCCAACGCTGCTTCAAATTAGCATTAGTAAAGCTCTTTTGATTAGATTCCTATATGAGAGATGGCTATGAACAATGAGTGCTTTAGAAGCTTTCACACAAATTGGGAAAAAAAAGTGTTTTTTCAGGTGTTAACAGCTGACCAGTTCATAAACATGTGATATAATACAAACACATACAGTACCTTTAGTATGTTCATTTTTTTGCAAATCTCCTAATTAAGTTTTTTTTTTTAGTTTAGGAGCTGCAGCAGCTCATTAAAATATTTAATTAGGAAACATTAGTGCGCACACAATAAAACAGACACACAAACAATGGGGGCCCAAGATGTAGATTCTAAAACCGATGTCCATTCGTTGCTTTGGAAAAGTATTTTTTAAGGAATTATGAACCGTATCATTCGCATTTCAGAGCCAGTATATATAGTGTTCAACTAGAATGATGCCAACATTAATGCATAGCAGTGTAAAAACACGGTGCAAACCTGTATAGCAGTGATTCTTAAATAGCGGTCAGCATCCCCCTATGACGGAGCAAAACGATACCCGGGTGCTTGTGACTTAAAAAACTGCGTGACTAGAATAAAGTGTCATTGCACATTGTAAATACACAAGAAGTAAAGCAGCGAGCACTGTTAGCTTCAGATAAAGTGGCCTACTAAAAAAATGCTTTTTTTTTTGTTTCAGACAAAAATGTTAAATCAAATGTTCATTCATTTTCTGAATCGCTTTGTTCTCACAATGATTGCGGGGGGTGCTGGAACCTATCCCAGCTGACTTTGGGCAAGAGGCGGGGGACGCTCTGAATTGTTGGCCAGCCAATCGCAGAGCACGAGGAGACATATAACCATTCATTCCCGCACTCATACCTGGGGGCAACCAGCCTAACATGCATGTTTTTGGAATGAGGGAGGAGACCAGAGTACCCAGAGAAAACCCATGGGGAGAACATGCAATGCCGAAGTATGAACCACTCAACCCTGGGCCGCCCCTATGTTAAATGTTAGATGGGTTAATAAATGTAGCCTTTATTGCTGTTCTATACACTTTTTCTTTTCTTTCATTTTAACAAGGCTACAATCTTATGCGGAGGTGTAATTTTATAGAAAAATGATATTCTTCGGTTGTGGGTGCAAGAAATATTGAATTTGAGCAAGCTGGTCAACTGAAAATAATTGAAATGCACTGCTATACAGAAACAAAAGCTGCAACAATGTAACTTTTTATGTTACTTTCTAAGTGACAGTAATTTGTGATGATGACAATACTAATAATAATTGCTTGCAGTAGGCACCTTGATAATAGGATGGATTTGTGCTCCAAGCAAATTACAACTTTTAGCGGAGTAGTTTGGGTTCCAGCGGGGAATTGCAGTGCACATTAAATGCAACAAAGATGTTGCAATGCGATCAGTAATCAAATTCTTCAGGAATCCCTATAGGCTGCAAGCAAATTTAAAAAAAATGTTTTATGGGAGTTGTTTGGGTTCGAGCAGAGTCCTCTGGGGTTTTTGGGAAAGAGGGTGAGTGGGTGTGCACATTAAATACAACAATGACGTTACAATAGAATTAATAATCACCACATGCTTTAGGAATCCCTAGAGGCGACCATTTTTTTTTTTTTTTTTTAGCAAACATACATTACCTTTTATAGATAACTTTCTATTTATGGACCTCGGAAGTCATCCAAAATAGCACAGAACTCTCAATTAACAGCAAAGTTGAAACATGTGTTCTGGATGGGGGGCTTTTGGCGCGCTGACCTCTCCTTATACATACACTTGCACACACATGCCCACACACACACACCCCTTCTCAATTGTTTGTATTACAAATTGGCATTCAACAATAAAATGTTTCACATCAGCAAATCCATTAACGATTGAGTCATTCATTCATTTTCCATACCGCCTATTCTTACAATGCGGGCGGAGGGGGTTTTGCTAGAGGTGATTCCCAGCCAACTGTAGGCAGTATGCGGGATGTCTTATATGTTGTCAGCCAATCGCAGAGCACAATGAGAGGAACAATCATTCAAGCTCACAATCACACTTAAGGGACAAATTCAGGTATTCAACCAGCCTACCATGCATCATTTTGGGATGTGGGAGGAAATTGGAGTACCTGGAGAAAACCCACACAAGCACAGGCAGAACATGCAAATTTCACACAGTGAGGTCCCAACCCACCGACGATTGAACCCTCAATCCTGTGAGGCAGAATTGAATCAAGCATTCGATTTTTTTGGTCCAAATATCATAATCTTGAGAAAAACATATTTCCGGAAAACATGTTTTTGATTGAGATCAAGGGTGGCCAAGTCCTGTCCTCAAGAGCCCCTATCCAGTCTGTTTTCCAAATCTCCCTCCTTTACCATACCTGAATAAAATGATCAACTCATCAGCAAGCTGTCCAGAAGCTTGATACCGATCCTGATCTAGATAAATAAATCCAAAGTCGCACACGTTCACTACTATTTGGCGTGCAGGTGTCATTTTGCCTGCTGGTGCTGGAGCTTCAGCTGGAAATGGTCTCAGTGGAGCAGGCACCGGATACGGTCCTGGTGGAGCAGGCACCGGCTATGGTCCTGGTGGAGCAGGAACCGGATTTGGTTCTGGTGGAGCAGGCACTGGATTTGGTCCTGGTGGAGCAGGCCCTGGATTTGGTCCTGGGGGAAAAGGGACTGGATTTGGTCCTGGTGGAGCAGGCACTGGATTTGGTCCTGGTGGAGCAGGCACTGGATTTGGTCCTGGTGGAGCAGGCCCTGGATTTGGTCCTGGGGGAAAAGGGACTGGATTTACTTCTGGCGGCACAGGCACTAGAGCAGGAGGTTGGCATTTTTGGTTTTACAAAAAAAGGGAAATATTTTCATTAGTAATGACATTCACTGTATCTCCTATTAACTTTGTTGGCCAAGGAGGATTGCAGCCCGGCAACTACGGTCCAGGAGTTGGAGGAACATCTGGAGGTGGTATGAGAAATTAAACAAAAAATATGATACCTATTTCATAAGATGCATTTTTTAATAGTTCGGACCATTTTTACAGGTGTAAAGCCTTCTAAATCAGGTAACACTTCTCTAACTGCATGGACTGTATTTATAAATATTGATGTATAGTATAATGATAATGGTATTTTCCATTTTTTACTGAAGGTGGTGGTGGAGTCTATGGTGGCCAAGGAGGAGTAGGCGGAGGTTTTGGACCAGGACAAGGAACTCAGGCTGTTGGTCCAGGTCAAAGTGGACTCCCGTCAGGAGGCTTAGGAGGTTACGGAACAGGGGCCCAGGGGTCCTCTACCACAAGGTTTGGTCCAGGAAGTCTTGGACCACAAGGCACTGGTCCCGGAACTGGAATAGGCCAGTTAGGAGGTTTGTTAAGATCTATATTTGAATGTCATCCTGAATGGTAGGAAAGTCAAGTGTGTTTTTGATTCAGGAGGGTTTGGAGGAAGTTACGGCCAAGCCGGCAATAACCAATACACAGGACCCAAACCTCCTAAATCAGGTATTGATCATTTATGTATAAAACTGTTTTTAAAAACAGGAACATGACACTTGTTATGGCAACAGGGTACAGCTCAGGAGCCACAGGATTTGGTCCTGGTGGTGCACAATTTGGACCTGGAGGTGCCGGAGTTGGGCCTGGCAGTGCTGGATTTGGGCCTGGAGGTGCTGGAGTTGGGGCTGGCGGTGCCGGATTTGGGCCTGGCGGTGCCAGATTTGGGCCTGGCGGTGCCGGAGTTGGGCCTGGTGGTGCCGGAGTTGGGCCTGGCTATGCAGGAGTTGGCCCAGGGAGTGCCGGAGTTGGGCCTGGTGGGGCAGGTGTTGGGCCTGGTGGTGCAGGATTTGGACAAGGGAGTTCTGGATCCGGGTTTGTTGGAAAGACCAGTGGCAAAGCATCAAAACAAGTCCCAGGTAAAGCTTTTCTGGAGGAAATTCACTATTTCCCACCAGATAACCTAGCATGCCTGAGAGGATTTTCAGGCCACAGCTGCTAAATTTGAGCAACGGTCTCATACAGGTGTTGGGGTTCCTGGACTATATCAAGGCGGATTTGTACCAAGTCAAGGTGTGTTGAAAACAAAATTAATGAATGCCATTCTACCAAATCACTGATAACCAAAGAAAAACAATGATTTATTTCAACTAGATTTTGCTAGCCGCGGTATTGTCCCTGGAGTAGCAACTGGAAATGGACTTGGGCCTCAAACAGGTAGGACATCAGATTACCAAATGACACCACTCAGGGGTGCATATGTTCACAAAATTAAGTGTTACTTTCTTCCTTGTAGGTGGCGGGGTACTTGGCCAAGGTCTAGCGAGTAAGTGAGATTGTCTTTTAAATTGCAAACAAAAATCGAATTATGACATAATCCAGACAAAGTTAGTCCATGTGACCTAATCATTCTTGGGTTTTTCTCTTAAGATGGTCAAGGAGCGCAGCTGCCAGGAGTGTTTCGTGGGTACCCTTTAATATCACCTAAGTCAGGTATCTCTAGTCTGAAATAGAATCATTTCAATTAATAGTTATTTTTTTAAAGAGTAACCTATAATGTTTTTTTTTTTCTTAATAGGAAACGGGAAGTCAAAAAGTCCAGCCAAAGCAGCTGCCAAGTATGGTAAAGGCAATTTCTGTTTCATGCAACTTTTCAAAATGCTATTCTAGAAAAAAATATTGCTTAGATTGACTGCAATTTGTTCACTAGGAGGAGTGGGTGCAGGTGCCCTTGGTCAAGGTGGTGCTGGATTACCTGGAGGAGGGGCAGGTCTCCCAGGATTTGGAGGTGGAGCTGGACCAGGATTTGGGGGGGGAGTTGGACCAGGCGGTAGCCCAGGAGCTGTTCCTGGTTATGGGAATGGAGCTGCAACAGGTACCTAGTTTAAGAATTAAATGAATACTTTAAATCTTGTCAAGAGAGGAACGTCCATAAATGTTTTGTACCTTAGGTTACAGTCCTGGTTCAGCCAAGGCACTCAAATATGGTGAGACACTTTAACTTTAAGTATGCATCATGTCCATTTAACACCCTCACGAAGCACACGCTCCAATTAAATCTTTGTCCAGGTCAGCCTGGTGGTGCTGCAAGACCTGGGCTAGGTGGTCCTGGATATGGCCCAGGTAGTGTTGGAGCAGGGTTAGGTGGTGCTGGCACTGGACCTATGGGAGGAGCAGGATATGGGGGTGATTATTATCTTTAACTTCTATTTTAATACCTATAGTCATACAGCTGTTCAAATTGCATTTCTTAATACTTCAGGATATGACGCCAATGCCAAAGCCCGTAAATATGGTAAGAATAGTTATGTAATACTTCAAATTTCAACAGTTTTACGTGTATTGTTTGATTGGATTTATAACAAAGAAAAAACATCTCCTGGTAGGCATGTTCAGTGGAGCCCAGGGGGGTCAAGGAATAAGTACTGGGGGAGTTGGAGCAGGTGGTCCGATGACAGGCTATGGACAAAATGGAGTGAGGCCTGGTGGTCTTGGTACAGGGTTTGGTCCAGGAGGAGTAAGACCTGGTGGGCAAGGTAAAAGCTATGGACCAGGAGGAGCCATTGGATCTGGCGGCACCGGTACAGGTTATGGTCCTGGAAGAGGAGTTCTGCCTGGTGGTGCAGGGGCAGGAGGCATTGCCACTGGACTTGGCCAAGGAGTTGTGCCAGGAGGCTCCGGCAAAGGATTTGGACCAGGGGGTGCTGGTTATGGACCAGGAGGCAAGAAAAATGAAAAAGATTTATTCACTCACATCCAACGGCAACTGTAGCATTCTTAATTGTTGATTGTTCTCATTTTTTCAGGTTATGCAGGTGCAAAAGCTCGCAAATATGGTAAGAGGAGTAGAACTATGGTTTAATATTTTAAATAACCTTGCCATATATGTTTCCTGGTGTTATCATACTGTACGTATGTGCAGGAGGACCCGGTGTTGCAACTGGGGCAAGTTCTAACCTTGGGGCAGGAGGGTTCCAAGGACCTAGTGCTGGACAAGAAGCGGGAGGAGCTGGTGGACAACCAGTTTCAAATTTTGGAATTGGTGTTGCCGGAGGTAAAAATATTATTACGTACTTATCATTATTACGTATTTATATTATTAGTACTATTGTTTTTGTTTGTATAATTAGTCATTAATTTTCAACTATCAACAATACACTGCACACTCATTTGTTACTTTCTCATGGTGCTCCCAAATTTTTCAACTACTATAGTGGTGGACTCTCAGGATATCCCTTCAGGGGTCGCCATGACAAAAATGCAGAATTCCCTGTCAGTGATCTCATCTCATTTTCTAAACCGCTTTGTCCTGAAGCTGAATTAGTGGCCAGCCAATCGCAGGGCACAAGAAGAAACCATTGACACTCACACTCATATCTAGGGGCAATTTAGTGTCCAATCACCTTACCGTGCATGTCTTTGGAATATGGGAGGAAATCGGGGTACCCGGAGAAAACCCACACAGGCCCGGGGAGAACATGCAAACTCCACATAGACTCAGCGACCTGTATGTTAACACAGGTCTTCCACTGTGAGACCGACGCGCTAATCACTTAGCTGTCAGGCTGCCCGCTGTTAGTAATTCTGTTTTAAAAAAAATACTCATTGCAATATCAAATTAGGGTGTTTCTACAAGACATGTTAAACTAAAGTTGTGCTTAAACTGTTTTACAGGCAGTAAAGGAGTTCCTGGGTCAGCTGTAAATGCAAGACAAGGGGGTGGAAATGGATATGGACCTGGGAGTTATGGCCCTGGTGTTGCTCCTGGAACAGGTTTTGGACCAGCAGGAGGCTATGGTACAGGGACTGGATATGGACAAGGTTTACAAGACTTTTGTGAACAAATGACATAGTTTACAAAAATATAATAATGGCTGACCTGAGCATGTCATTCCCAGGTTATGGAACAAGTGGAAAAGCTGCCAAATATGGTAAAATTTGTTTCTGGTAATTAATCATGATGAAGGATGATGATGTCAGTCCTTCAAAGAAGTCTGTTGTTGGTTCAGGTCAAGGTGGGGCCACTGGTGGAGTGCTTGGAGTCGGACAAGGTGGAGTTGGCGGTGGGGGACTTGGAGGTGGAGGTGGACAAGGGGGAGTCAGTGGTGGAGCACTTGGAGGCGGAGTCGGTAGTGGGGTAATTGGTGGTGGACAAAATGGAGTCGGTGGTGGAGCAGTTGGAGGCGGAGTTGGACAAGTTGGAGTTGGTGGTGGAGAACTTGGAGGAGGACAAGGAGGCGGAGTGATTGGAGCTGGACAAGGTGGTAAGATGAGTTTGTTTACATAGCGATCTCAAAATTTTTTTGCTGTCAATTTCTGTTACATCCGTTCATAAATCATTGGGTGTTTAGAGCATACATAACAAACGTTGTTTTATCAGAACACAATATGCTCCACAATGAAGCTCTCTTTTTTCAATATAAATACTCCTGCATATATGCAGGCAAGTGTAGCGTGCTGATTGAGATATTTTAACGCTGAAACACAATTAATGATCTGCACATCATCTTTTCTTTTTTTTTTTTTTGCACATCTCTCACCCAACCACGTCCACTTTACGTCCTAAAACGGGGGCCTCTAAAGCAAGGGTGTCAAACTGGGATTGGTTCGCGGGCCGCATTAACGTCAACTCCCTTTCATGTGGGCCGGACCATTTTAGATCTAATATCTAGATTTTTTTGATTTTTTAAAATTGGATTAAAAGAACTGGATCAAAATCCCTAAATAGTCCTTCTTTATAAATCTAAAGCAGTGGGGTTTTTTTTGGCTTTATCTTAGTATTGGAAAATTTCTTTTAACCATGTATTTTTTATTTGAAATGTAAAAAAAAAAATTAAAGTGGAAAACGAAAAATATTTGTGTATTTATTTTTAGATTTTACAAAACGCTTTTTGAACTAATAACACAAAAGAAAAAATGGATAAAAAATTGCAATGATTGATTTTTAAAAGGGGAAAATCAGGAAATGTAATGTACATCTATATAACCATTTGAATTTGATCCTAAAACAGAAAGTCGGCACTCACGATTTACTGTCTCGGGACACAAAATGATGCGGCAAGCCAGATTTGGCCCCCGGACTGCCACTTTTTGACACCTGTGCTCTAAAGGCTTGGGCTCTTAATTTCATTCCCCTGCACCACTGTAGATCAGTGTAATTTTAGTTTTGCAGTTGGTGCCCTCTATTGCCAAAAGAAAGTATCATTGTAACCTGGATATGCATTCTAGTAGTAACCCAAAAAGCACACACAATTCAGAGGAAATTAAACATCCAAGATGCTTTGCCACAAGCCGAAACCATTCGGAACACTTTTAGAAAACATTTCCATATAAAAAAAATGCAAACCAATTCGATCCTAGCACCTGAAGTATACTTGGAACCACTCTGTGAAATAATTGTTGATTAAAATATCATAGGTCCGCACCTCTCAGTGCCTGAAACACTCAAATTTACCACAATAACTCGAGACACGCACCGACAACAAATGAAAGGCCTTACCCTAAAACCGTAAAATGTATACAGTGCAGCCCAATGAAACCCTAGTACTCGAAGCACACGGACCCACTTCACGCTTCAACCACTGAGACCCCATCAAAACCAACACACTCGTCCCAATCATGCCCAAAAAGAACAGCCTGGCCACAACCACTCAAGACACGCACTGTAAACAAATGAAGCACCACAGACCGAAACCTCCCAATGGACAGTGCAAACCGATTTGACTCAAAGTACTTGGTGCAAATCCGCGCAAGAATTGTTGAGCTCTAATCAGAAATATACTGCTTGACCAAATCATGCATTTCAGCATTTGAAAAACACAGTTTGGCCACAATAACGCAAGACACGCACTGGGGTACAGTAAACATTCAGAACTACTCAAACTCATGGAGTGCAGAATCCGTATAGAGATGATCTAACTCGGGCTGCAAACCCATCTCATTTCATCTCCTTTTCTGAACCGTTTTATCCTCATTAGTGTCACGGGGGGTGCTGGAGCCGATCCCAGCTGACTCCGGGCCAGAGGCGGGGGACACCCTGAATCGGTGACCAGCCAATCGCAGGGCACAATGAAACAGACAACCATGCACACCCATACCTAGGGGCAATTTTCAAAAGTTTCCTTTTCAAAAAAATCCTTTGGCGGGTTGAGCCTGATTGTTTTTGGACTCAACGCGCTGATGCTCCACCTAGTTTGCAATTTCTGCAAGAACTTTATCGTGCCTCCACTTGTAACAGCCTTTAGGTAGTGCATTAGGGCAGGCTGTCAGAATGTGCTTTAGTGTGCAGGTGGAAGCACCACATTGGATGCAGGAGGGGTTTTCATCACTGCCCTAAACTTTCAGGTTACAGGTGGGCAATAGATCAGTGATGGCATGAAGGAAAAAACTGAGCTTTCCTTGGTCAGTTTGCCACAATTCCTTTGAGGACAGTGGTCCCCCCTGTACTTGATCCCAATGTGTCCAATGACTCTCGGGAGCTAATCCTACTGTTTTCACCCCGCACTGTCCTCTTCTGCTGTCTCACAGACTCTCTGCACCACCAAGTGGAATGCTATTTGTTAATTTGAATGCTTTCCCAAAATGTCAAACAGTATGTGATTGTTTATGAAGGGATATTTTTTTCTGTTGTCAGGTTTTGGTACAGTTGGTTCCAAGGCAGATAAATACGGTAAGCCCGTGGGTTGGTTTTAAGAAGAGTAAAAATCACTGAAAGGAATGAGTTTTTTTTTTAACTAAGTACAATTGTTTTATTATGCTGCAGGTCCATCAGGTGGTGTTTCACCAGGACCAGGAAGCGGCACTGGTGCCCCAGTCAAACCCACTGGAGTGTATATGAATGGATCCAACAAAGGCATTGCTACTCGCCCAACAACTAGACCAGGCGGTAAGGTTCTGTAGGCCTAAAAGTACAAGAGTTGCACCAATTCGGTGGTTGAAATGTCATTAAAAATACTATAGTCACTTAAGAAAATAATTTCAAAATAATTCCTTCGAGTAGTTTTCGGAAACTCAAATGAAAGTGACAAAACAGAAAAGTACAATACAATCAGTGAAAACCAAATACCAACGGGGTGTCCCTAAACCAGGAGCAGATTAGTATTGGCAATTTTAAATTTCTCATGTTAACTTTTTGCTTTTCAATTTTTATTTGGATGCATCTCTAAAAATTCCCTACGTTACATGCGTTTAGTCAGTAATCAAAATGCATGCTGGGTCAGTACGAGGCACCACACAAGGAACACTGGTTCCACAAGAGGAAGGTATCTTCTACTATATATGGCACACACCTATTAGTATAGTTGTCCATCTAGGAACCTTGTGGGACTGTGACATGTTGGTTCTTATTTTTGTAGGTGGAAGTCGCCTTAACGTGGGAAAGGATGGAAAAGACTTTGATGGAGGTGGGTGTCCAAAAAATATGGACCTAAAAAGGAGAGAGAAATTTTAAATACCTTAAAACAGAATCAGAAAATAAAACAATTCACATATCATTCAGATATCAATATGCATGATGATCAAATGACTATCACAACAAAAAGCTTCAACGGTAACAATCTGTCCAATTTCAGGTGAGGATGGTGCTGGCAGTATGATAGAGGGTTCTGGCTTTGCTACAGGAGGTGTGTTTAAATCATCTTTTCATAGAGATATGAACATTACATTGTAAAGTTGGAAGATCCACAGTTTTCAGCCACTACTCAAGAAGGAAAGATTAAAATTTAAGCAAAGAAAAGCAATTGAAATACTTTAACTTAGAATTTTTAATATAATTTGATCTATTGGATAGAAGTATGGACATAAATACACTGCTTTTGCAACAGGAGTCGGTGGGGGGGTTGGCGGGAGACCTTTTGGTGCAGGAGCAGATGGAGATGGTCTAAAAGGAACAGGAATTCCCATCCTTGGAAGAAAACCAGGTCAATGTCACATATTTATTCATATAAAATGTATTGTTTTATCACATCTTTGTTTTTATCTTTCAAAACAGGTTTTAGTGGGACTCCTCCTCCTGGTCAGTGTTTAATGTGTGGTTTGTGTTTGTTATTAATGACTTTTTCTTATGTGGACTTATTTGTTTCTGTTGTGATGTCTGACGGGATCTACAGGAGTTGCAACCGGTAAATTGTTATTACATATTAAAAATATCACAAAGGGGCGGTTTGCATTTTACAAATTGTATTTTATCTTTTCACACTGCAGGTGAGGGAGGAGCAGGCCAGCCAACTGGTGACTAGACATTCTACTGTATACTTCCAATGACTTAATTTTACTAAACACTAAAAGTCATGTTTAATATTTGCAGGTGGCCGTGGGTTCCTACCTGGGGCCCGTCCTCTAAGACCACCAGGTGAACTTGTACCACTTTTGAACATACCATGCTTACGACGCTAACAGTATTCTGTAATATAAATCTGTTGGTTTTGTGTAATCGAAAGGAGTCCCAAGGGGTGATACACCTGGTGAAGGAGAAGGAGTTACTGAGAAAGGGACGGATGGAAGACGATTAGGTGTAGAAGTTCCAACGAGTGCAGGACCAACAGGAGGAACTGGATTTGGAATAGGAAGCACATCTAGAACATTAGGAGCGACACCACAACCTTCTAAAGGTGGTGATTATTATCTTTCAATTGTCTACATGATATTCTTAACAACATTTTCAAGCAATCCGATTGTATTGATATGGTTTAGCATACAATCCAGATGGCAGCAAAGTTGGATATTTACCTGGTGGAGTTGGAGGTGGTACAGGAGGATTTGAGGCTGGTCCTGGAACCGTTGGAAGAGATTCGGGAAGAGTTGGTACTGTACCTGGTGTAATTGGAAGAGGCCAAGGAGGAGTTGGGACAGGGCCTGGTGGACTAGGAACAGATGTAACAAAACCTGGAAAAGGTGAGTTGCTTATAAACTGCTGTTGGAAACGGGAAAAATATACAATTTATTTCTTCCATGTAAAAGAACTGAATCCAATAATTCATTTTTTCCTGTTCAGCATATGGGAACTTTGGAGCAACAAACCAAGGTGGGGTTGGGCCTGGTGGATATGCCGGTCCCGGAGGTGTTGATGCTCGTCCAGGAGGATTCGGGACTGGGCCTGGTGGCGTAGGAACAGGTCTCACGAAACCTGGAAAAAGTGAGCTGCTTAAAATTTGTTCTAAGAAATAGAAACAGAACAAACGGAAGCAAAAAAATATGATGAAAAAATATTTATTCACCCAACCTAATGTGTACCACAGGTTATGGTGGAGGTGGAGCTGGGGTTTTACCAGCTGAAGGTATTCCATTTATATTTTAGTTGTTGTTTGGAGTGACCGACATTTTGAAAATTTTTGCTTTCTACTTTCAAGGTCAAAGCTTCACAAATGGAGCTGGTGTAGCTCAAGGAGGAAAACCAGGCAAAGGTACTCTTCTTGATGACTTTCTTTCCTCCTTGAGGAAAATTGTTTTCAAATGTATGTCTGGTTTCATCATCAGCATATGGAAACTTCGGTCAAGGGAGTCAAGGTGGGGGAGGTCCAGGTGGCTTCGGTGGTCCAGGAGGTGTTGGTGCTGGTCAAGGTGGTTTTGAGAGAGGAACGGGTGGAATTGCTGGAGGTGCCGGCCAGTTCGAAACTGGGCCTGGTGCTGTTGGACGAGGTACAGGCCAATATGGAACTGGCCCTGGAACTGTTGGAGGGGGTACAAGCCAATATGGAACTGGCGCTGGTGCTGCTGGAAGGCAGGCAGGAGGAGTTGGGACTGGTCCTGGTGGAATGGGGCCTGGCGGATTGGGGTCAGGTCTCACAAAACCTGGAAAAAGTGAGCCGCTTCAAATGAAATCAACGACACAATGAAAAGTGGCCGATAAAATGTGTAAAAACTACACAAAGAAGCCAGTGTGGCAGAAAGCGTTACACATTTCATCTGTCTTTTATCATAGGTTACGGTGCCGGTGGAGCTGGAGTTTTACCAGGTGGAGGTAAAGGTCAATATGGAACTGGCCCTGGAACTGTTGGAGGAGGTACAAACCAATATGGAACCGGCCCTGGTGCTGCTGGAGGGCGGACAGGAGGAGTTGAGACTGGTCCTGGTGGAATAGGGCCTGGCAGATTGGGGTCAGGTCTCACAAAACCTGGAAAAAGTGAGCCGCTTCAAATGAAATCAACGACACAATGAAAAGTGGCCGATAAAATGTGTAAAAAGTACACAAAGAAGACAGTGTTGCAGAAAGCTTTACACATTTCATCTGTCTTTTATCATAGGTTACGGTGCCGGTGGAGCTGGAGTTTTACCAGGTGGAGGTACAGGTCAATATGGAACTGGCCCTGGAACTGTTGGAGGAGGTACAAACCAATATGGAACCGGCCCTGGTGCTGCTGGAGGGCGGACAGGAGGAGTTGGGACTGGTCCTGGTGGAATAGGGCCTGGCGGATTGGGGTCAGGTCTCACAAAACCTGGAAAAAGTGAGCCGCTTCAAATGAAATCAACGACACAATGAAAAGTGGCCGATAAAATGTGTAAAAAGTACACAAAGAAGACAGTGATGCAGAAAGCTTTACACATTTCATCTGTCTTTTATCATAGGTTACGGTGCCGGTGGAGCTGGAGTTTTACCAGGTGGAGGTACAGGTCAATATGGAACTGGCCCTGGAACTGTTGGAGGAGGTACAAACCAATATGGAACCGGCCCTGGTGCTGCTGGAGGGCGGACAGGAGGAGTTGGGACTGGTCCTGGTGGAATAGGGCCTGGCGGATTGGGGTCAGGTCTCACAAAACCTGGAAAAAGTGAGCCGCTTCAAATGAAATCAACGACACAATGAAAAGTGGCCGATAAAATGTGTAAAAAGTACACAAAGAAGACAGTGATGCAGAAAGCTTTACACATTTCATCTGTCTTTTATCATAGGTTACGGTGCCGGTGGAGCTGGAGTTTTACCAGGTGGAGGTACAGGTCAATATGGAACTGGCCCTGGAACTGTTGGAGGAGGTACAAACCAATATGGAACCGGCCCTGGTGCTGCTGGAGGGCGGACAGGAGGAGTTGGGACTGGTCCTGGTGGAATAGGGCCTGGCGGATTGGGGTCAGGTCTCACAAAACCTGGAAAAAGTGAGCCGCTTCAAATGAAATCAACGACACAATGAAAAGTGGCCGATAAAATGTGTAAAAAGTACACAAAGAAGACAGTGTTGCAGAAAGCTTTACACATTTCATCTGTCTTTTATCATAGGTTACGGTGCCGGTGGAGCTGGAGTTTTACCAGGTGGAGGTACAGGTCAATATGGAACTGGCCCTGGAACTGTTGGAGGAGGTACAAACCAATATGGAACCGGCCCTGGTGCTGCTGGAGGGCGGACAGGAGGAGTTGGGACTGGTCCTGGTGGAATAGGGCCTGGCGGATTGGGGTCAGGTCTCACAAAACCTGGAAAAAGTGAGCCGCTTCAAATGAAATCAACGACACAATGAAAAGTGGCCGATAAAATGTGTAAAAAGTACACAAAGAAGACAGTGTTGCAGAAAGCTTTACACATTTCATCTGTCTTTTATCATAGGTTACGGTGCCGGTGGAGCTGGAGTTTTACCAGGTGGAGGTACAGGTCAATATGGAACTGGCCCTGGAACTGTTGGAGGAGGTACAAACCAATATGGAACCGGCCCTGGTGCTGCTGGAGGGCGGACAGGAGGAGTTGGGACTGGTCCTGGTGGAATAGGGCCTGGCGGATTGGGGTCAGGTCTCACAAAACCTGGAAAAAGTGAGCCGCTTCAAATGAAATCAACGACACAATGAAAAGTGGCCGATAAAATGTGTAAAAAGTAGACAAAGAAGCCAGTGTCGCAGAAAGATTTACACATTTCATCTGTCTTTTATCATAGGTTACGGTGCCGGTGGAGCTGGAGTTTTACCAGGTGGAGGTAAAGGTCAATATGGAACTGGCTCTGGCATTGTTGGAGGAGGTACAAACCAATATGGAACTGGCCCTGGTGCTGCTGGAGGGCGGACCGGAGGAGTTGGGACTGGTCCTGGTGGAATAGGGCCTGGAGGATTGGGAACTGGCCTCACAAAACCTGGAAAAAGTGAGCTGCTTCAAATCAAATCAACTACAAAATGAAAACTGGTCTATGAAATATATAAAAAGTAGACAAAGAAGCCAGTGTCGCAGAAAGATTTACAAATTTCATCTGTATTTTATCATAGGTTATGGTGCCGGTGGAGCTGGAGTTTTACCAGGTGGAGGTACAGGCCAATATGGAACTGGCCCTGGCACTGTTGGAGGAGGTACAGGCCAATATGGAACTGGCCCTGGTGCTGTTGGAGCAGGGGCAGGAGGAGTTGGGACTGGTCCTGGTGGAATAGGATTGGGATCAGGTCTCACAAAACCTGGAAAGAGTGAGTTGCTTTAAATCAAATGAAGTATACAATCAAAAGTGATTTATAGAATATGTCAAAAGTACAAAATGAAGCCAGTGATGCAAAAAGATTTCCTCATTCAACTTATTATACTGTATTATACTTCAACTTGTTATATTGTAGATTACGGTGCCGGTGGAGCTGGGGTTCTACCAGGTGGATGTACACCAATAATATTTTTTTGCATATTATAGTGACAGACATAAAAATACCTTTCCAACACTTTGCCCCCACTCAGGGGACAAGGAGTATAACCGGGCAAATGTAATGCACTTGTTTTAAGGGCTTTCTTGGTTCCATATATTACAAACAAATGAGATTATTGTCCTGCTGACAGCATATGGAACTGTCGGAACCGGAGGCCAAGGTGTGGTTGGACCTGGTGGCTATGGTGGTCCTGGAGGTGTTGGTGTTGGTCGTGGAGGTTATGGAGCAGGACTTGGAGGTTATGGTGGTGGTCCTGGAAGCTATGGTGCCAAGACAGGAGGCACTGGTGTTGGTGGAACTGGGCCTTTTGGCACTGCACCTGGAGGTGTACCAGGTTATGGTGGTGGAATTGGTGGATTAGGTGGATATGGTGGTAAGAAGACACTTCTGAAAACAAGGTTTTCTGCAAATGTGTTATTGGTGTACTGTAGTAATTTCTCTTATTTAGGTTCAAGGTACGGCGCTGGAAAAGCATCAAAAAGTAAATTTATTCTGATCAACATTCATTCTTACCTCCACCAAAGAACATGAACAGTAACAGTTTATTTTTAGGTTATGGAGTAGGAGCTGGTGGTATTGGACTTGGGACTGGTGGCTATGGAACTGGAGCCAGAGGTACCAGTTCTGGTCCAGGAGGTTTTGGACAAGGTGGCTTCAGGCCTGGAGGAAATTGGCCAGGCACTGTTGGAACAGCAGGAAGACAGGGTGTTGTTGGAACTGGCACCGGTGGCTATTTCCCAAGTGCTGGTGCCACAGGACCTGGTGGCTATGGGACTGTTGGAGCAGGTCAAGGACTGGACATGAGGAAGCCGTCCAAATCCGGTATGAAGGCATTATTCTGACATTTAAATGTTTAGCAAGAGCATTTTTGCAATTTTCTTTTTTATAATAGGCTATGGTTCATCCTCACTCGGTGGAGCTGGCTATGGCAATGGTGGCTTTGGACCTGGGGCTGGCGTCAGACCTGGTGCTGGCACTGGAACAGGTGGATTTACACCAAGTGGTGCTAACCAAGGAACATCTGGCTTCACACCAGTTGCTCCTGGCATGGGAACTGGTTTTGGACCAGGAGGTGCTGGAATGGGTGGTTTCGGATTAGGTGGACAGAAAAGGAAACCAATGACACCTGGTACACTTTGATCACACTGTGAATTTTATACTATTGCAAGAATATTTTAATTCTTTAGAAAATGCTGCTAGTATTTAAATCTAAATTGAATGCACCTCTTTCAACAGGGGGTGCTGTTTCCAATGGAATTACACCTGGTGGCTATGGGCCAGGAGGTTATGGTCAAGGGGCTAGAGGAACAGGATCTTTTGGCTACGGTCCAGGGGCTGCTGCAGGTGGACCTGTAGGTGGTGGTACTCCTGGATATGGACCCGGTGTACTCGGAACAGGAAAACCTCCTAAATCAGGTTACGGACCATCTGCGGGAGGAGCGGGATATGGACCAGGTAAAACAAACTTAAAGTTGAAGGAACATTTCAAAAGGTTTAAGATTGCAATTCTTGACTCTGACATTGATACACCAGATGGTAATTGTTGTTGTAGGGCTAATGTTGATGACTCAGCAAAGGACAATAGTCGAGTTAATCACTGTCCATATTGATACTCTATGTGGGGGGTGGGGATCCAGGTGACACCTGTTATAGGTCCAACCTTCAATTATATAATCAAAAAACTCATTGTAAGTTAAGGAAAAAGAACATTGATTAATGATGAAATTATTTGTTAAGTAAATGAGTGCTTACTATGGTAACAGTATTGTTAATGGTGCCAAACATGTTTTTCCAGGGAGTGCTTTGAATGGGTTTGGCGGGGCAGCTGCTGGAGGCTTTCCCGGTAAGGAAACATTTTGACAAGTTTCACCTTGTTAAAAAATTGTTTGCCTCATTACAGTTCTTTTATAAAATGCAAAGGGGTAACACACCCAAAAATCATCATGCAACCATTCTCGTTACGTTTTACGTCATTACGTTTTTTTTATATTTCCATGGTAAATGGGTAAGAAAAAGAAAGTAAAACACATCAAGCCTCAGCTTGACTTTATCTTTCCTGTCTTTGTTTTGTAGGATATGCGGGGGCATCACAAAAATGTAAGATATTCCTCTGCATCCTCACAAATTGTCACTTTTTATTATAACGCATGCAACTAGATGATATGGCCCATATCTGACAATCAATCTATCATGTTCATGTCGTGATAAACTGATTTGTTTTTTTCTAACCCTGTGGTTGAAGGTAAAGTTTGAAAAAACTTTTTTGTAACCCCTTTTTTCTAATCTAAGACTTGTTTAAGTGAAACCTAAACCCTTTCTTGAAAAACTCACTTGAAAACATTTTGAAATCTCATTACTTATTTTCAACCCTATCCTGAAACTTAATTAAAACCCTCTTTCATTTTTTTTCAAGAATAGCTCCTTAATTGCATCCTTTCGATTTTCAGGGATACTTAAGACCCACTAAAACAATTTAAAAGCTTGACCTAATTCAGTAGCTGTGGCTTTACACTGTCATTTGGCTTACCTGGTTTTCTCTTTGTTCTGCAGCCAGCGCACAGATGGCGGCCAAGTATGCAGCCATGCAAAACATGTTTGGAGCTGGAGTCTATAGAGGTGACCACTGACACTCACCCCAAAATGATTCGATTTATCGTCATCAATGGCAGTGAAATAGTAGTTCAATAACATAATTGTCAATGAAAATGTTAGACAGTGGTAACTTGAGACATGAGCCTAATGCGTTCCGTTACTGAGCCTGTATGTTGGTTTACTCGTATCTCAAATCAACGTTTCCATAGAAGTGAACTAAATACAAATTCATTTGTTCCCACCCTCTGAAAAAACAAACACCAAAAATAGGATATTACAATGGAAAAACATATTTTTAATTGATTTAATTCACCATCTACTAACAGATTAACAGATAACTAGTGGTTATGATGTTTAATAATAAAATAAGGCATTATTTTATACAATTGGGAAAGAAAGAGAGAGACAGAGAGATTGAGAGTCACTTGACGGATGCGCTCAAAACGTAAACTTTAAATTTAACTAAAATGAACTTAGATTCCAACACACACACACAGACTTAAAAAAGGTTTTTCCGTTACACTAAATGTAAACGTTCTTGTGCAATAACCAAGGCAGAGATTCAGGATTCTCCGCGGTTTTCGAGGCAAACTTTCTGTTTCTCCATACGTATTGACAAGCCAGCTCAGTCACCCGTACACTACTCATGTTTTTCAATTATTTCGAGCTTAAAATCGATTGTCATCATACAGCTTTTCTTCGGACTACCCTTCCTTGCACGGGCTTGTTTTGGATCCATTATGTTTCCATTATTTATAAATAAAATAACAAAATTTAAAAACTGAAAAAAACTGCAACGCTCCGCCCAGTGCTCGTAGAGATCTTTACATGAGGTAGATGGGATGAGAGAGACAGTGCAGTGAAATCATAAAGCAGCCTTTTCCACCTTGCTTTATGCATGTATATCAAAATTTGTCTCGTACTTCATGATAAATATCTGACCAGAATTATACTCGTATTTCAAATTCCTCATATATCGGAGCACTTGTATGTCGATCAACAGCTCCTTTGTGTGTACTATATTGTTGTCTTAGGCGGTGGCTGTCAAAGTAAATACTGTGGCCGAAGAAAGAAGTGAACGGACTCCCAAAAGGAAATGAGCTCATTGCAACAACAGCGGTGCTACACGATTCCCAGACAGAACACATCCTACCTTCCGTCGGAGCTTCGGCACATCCTCTGCATGTCAGCAGTGTGTCATCATCACAACTCCCTCAAGAAAAACACAATGTTCATTTGAAGAAATATCCAAACTGAGAAAATAAGACATTTCTCTTCATAAGACGTACAATTGAGTGCACACTGCTCGTGTTGCTGTGGACCTTCGCCAAGCAAACACCTTGGAGGAGGTCGACGTGCTGAAGTCTCGGCCTACCTTTTATACTGCTGTTGAGGAACAACACATACACCAAATGTGAGCTAATAATATAACACAATACCCAATAAATGGGAAGTGCTAAACAACAAGTGCCAGTCCTAATAGTTCACACATGATAAATAGGAGATAATAATTTATACATTATTGTATATGATACACTGTAAGGTAATAACAAAACAGGAAAACACCAGAGGAGCCTCCGTCATACACCTTGAGCGTACGTGTGTGTTTGCATGTGTGAATGTTTTCGGTCGACTTTGTATTCATTATAGTGTGTATTAGGCTTAACTTATAGTGACAAAGAGCAGAAGAAAGTAAGCTTGTTTTATATTTAGTCAAGGTTAAGGATTAAGGATTTTCATGAGTGAACTTCTTACAATATGGATGCAGGTGTGTTATTTGGTTTTGTTTTCATTAGGAGTAAAAGATGTAAATGATTCTCTTCTTGCAAGTCACATGTAACTTTTCTTCAGTTTTCTTCAAAAATGTCATGTTCAATCCAAGAAATATGGTACTTTTTTGGGCGCTATGCTTTTCCAATAAACTAACAACTCATCAACAGAATGCAGCATGGATGTTATTTACATGGCAGTAAACGGCAATATAGATCACATTTCACACAACCAAGACATTCATAGGGGCCTTCTAATGGGAATCTAAAAAACGGTTCCAATGTGCACCCACACATCCAAGCAGTTGCACGTGACTTTCTGAAAGGAATCTCCAGATGAGACTGACTTTTTGTAAGTAGATCCTGACCAGGGCGTAACAGGACCAGGAAGGTGGAGTCTAAAATTCTATCCTGGGACGAGTTCACAAGAGCAACAACCATCATCTGCTATCACTGGCTCGCTTTTTCTCTCTTCCACTCACATTAGCAGGAAGTCGGTGCACACACACACAGACACACACTAACACACACACAGGAAAGCAACCTGTACGAGTGAGCAGAAGATGTTCCCCATGAGGGCGTGGAGGCACTTTTTCTTATTTCTTTGTGACTAACTTTAACGAGGCGCCCCCAGAATGTCTCGGAGGGACCAACGGTTTCGGAGGGGGATGAAAGGACGGTAAGAGACGCCGTCATTTGTCAGCTGAGGTTTGCATTTACAACTTGGATTGCTGAAACCATGCAAACATGCTGCAACACACACACACACACACACACACACACACACTTCCTCACTTGCTGGGTCATAGTATTGAAGAGTTTTCATTTTCCTACAATGAAAGACAACAACATTCACCTATTTTGGGGTTGGTCAGGAACATGCCTGCTAGGAAAAAGAGGAGTTCATTGGAAGAACCTTCTTTATCATGATCACAAAGTTATATATTTGACCTGGTAATTGTGTCAGAGGAAACAGGGTGGAGTTGCAAAGGAAGTGGCCGCACACCACGTTTGTTCTGCTTTACAGACAAAAACACTTTCATGTTACACATTGGCTATTCTGCTCAAATTTTCTGTCTAGCCCTCAATAGGACTGGAACAGGATCACAAAATGCCATCCTTCCCAGTTCTAATAAATGTCAGGTCTGTCACTCTCAATGGCAACAAATGCCATAGGGATACAAGCAACAAAACAGATGTGTAACAAACGTGATCAAAATAAAGGTACGTTTTGTACAGTAAACCCTTGGGACACGAGTTTCCCAACATACGATATATTTGAGATACAAGATAAGTGTACGAGACAGCTCCCGATGCGGCCGCCGGGTGGCTGAATATGCGAGAGGCTGCTTATGAGAACAGCATCGCAGTCTTTCTCTCCAGATCTCTGTCGCGTCTCTACAAGTACCGGCTGTACAGTTTGCAAATTGTACGTGTTTTTTTGTGTTAATCAGTGTAGAATTAGTAAGTAAAAAAAAACAATGGGTCGAAACCAAGTGCAATGGAGGGTCGTGAGAAGAAAAAGCGTATAATGGCAATCGATGTTAAACATGAAATAACAGGAAAAAATGAGAGTGGTGAATGCTGGGCAATGTAAGATTAAAACTTTTTGTCGAGGTATTGGATCAGGACTCAATATAAGCAGGTCCTCAAAATTAGGTGACTCAGTCTTTAAAATGGGGTACAATAAGATTCCTTGAGATACAACTGAGACCATGTACATTGTTCTTCAAGACACGGCTGATTAACCCACCAACACATTTGAGCAGATTTGAGATGTGAGCGCTGCATATATGCATTGAGCTAAAAGAAGGGACTTGAAGTGACTTAATGCGAAATCTACTCTAACTGTTCTTGAGAAGTGAACAGAAAGACAAAGATAATGACGAGAAATGATGAATTCATATATACTAATATAGCTCTGATGCAGTTTTCCCCTTGGTATGCAGGTGCTGGGATTGTGACTGCGTCCTGTCGCACTGGTATTACGAGCGAGATGGAAAAATGTACTGCAAGAAGCACTACTGGAAACATTACGGGGACAACTGTCATGGCTGCGCTGAGACACTCCAGGCGGGACTTGTCATGGTGGCCCCATCCGTTACCATTCTTTTTTTGTCAAAACATTTAAATGTGATACAAGCAAGCACAAGTGAGGAGCCACCACTGACGTTATTAAAACACATTCTGCAGATTGACAATATCAAGCTTGAAGCAAATTTGAAACCACATGATTTGAGTTTCAGAAATAATCAGTTTTAGGGTCACCTCATAGTAAATTCTACATAAGGATCTCACTCAATGTCACAGTGTACTCAGTAGCAAACCCATTGCATGTGCTGACAGGTCGCTGGGGAGCAGAAGTATCACCCCGAATGCTTCACATGTATAAAGTGTCAGATGTTCATTGGAGATGGAGACAGCTATACACTCGTGGAACATTCCAAACTCTTTTGGTAAGTCAATACGTGTCCATGTTTGGGGTCGTTTTTAGTTCCATTGGTGTGTTCAGTTGACATTTGTGTCGCAGCGGTCAGTGCTTTAGTCAGGGTGCATCATCACCTTTGATGCCACCTATCACGAGCCCTCACACGGTGGCGCTTGTATCACTTCCTCCAAAGACAGACGGCCATCGAGGTCTGACGGTGACCACTGAACTCAGCCAAGGAAAGAGTCCTCTGCTTACCGTAAAAGCGTGAGTTCCCTTTTGGAAAACTTCCTGAATTGAAAGATTTCGCTCTTATCCTTCATCATCCTCCCTCAGGTTAGATTCAGATGTCCTCAGCGCTGTTCTGCTGTCTTCGGTCCATGTTGGAGACAATATACTGGAAGTCAATGGCATTCCCATACACAATGTTTGCCCCAACGAGGTTTTAAATAAATATACAAACCATCCATGAGCAAGAGGTCAGAGAAATTGATGGCAACCTCACGTCAACCTTATTTTCTTCAGGTAGATCATGTGATCCAGGACACCAGCAGACCACTGCAGCTGACCGTTGAGCACAATCCACAGACCAAGAATTCCACCAACATACACGAAGACCTGAACTATGTCTGTGAAAAACTGCTTTCGACACACATGCTCCCAAACCTGGAGGAGGAACCAGAAGTGGGGATTGAGACTCCCGAAACAATGAGTCTCTCTTCCCCTAAGCATCGAGGAACCACAGGACTCCGATCCCGAAACATCCTGTAAAGTTAGCTTTTGACTGTCTTTGTTTCATCAGACCTATCTTTTTCCTACAAATCATATTTTATCTTGCAGGCGAAGCTGCAGCACTGAAAAGTCACCCTTGTCGCTCTTATCCCAAAAGAAGGACATGGTTCGCTCAGAGTCTCTACGGGCTGACCCCGGGAATCGAACCCACCGCATCTTCAGGCCTTCGGACCTCATCCCCGGAGAAGTGCTTGGCAGGGGCTTTTTCGGACAGGCCGTCAAGGTAGAGCCATTGTCATGCAAGCGTGACAGGGAATTGTGGACAAATTGTAAGATGTATTTCACTTTTAAGGTGACACATCAGGAGACAGGGGAAGTGATGGTGATGAAAGAGTTGATCCGTTTTGATGAGGAAACTCACAAGACCTTCCTGAAGGAGGTAAATGTCCCTCTAGGAGTAGCATGCTTATCATGGATTCTTCATGGACCTTTCATCTGGTTTTAAGGTGAAAGTGATGCGCTGTCTGGACCATCCCAACGTCTTAAAATTCATTGGGCTCTTTTACAAGGACAAGCACCTGCACTTTGTCTCTGAGTTCATCCAGGGAGGAACGCTCAGAGAAACCATTACGAAAATGGTATGTCAAATTTGTATGATCACATCCTCTTTGGCTTGGTACAAAAAAAAATCCGGCAGGTTTACACTCTCGTGTCTTGAAAGGGGATTGTGATGTCTGTCACAAAACCAATTTTGTGTACAGTAATACCTCGATTATTGCGGTTAATGGAGGACCCCCGCTCGAAAAGTGAAAACCTGCGAAGTAGGATCATCCATATCTAAAAAAACACTACCACTAATAATATTTTTTCTTTTTTATTCTTCTTCAGTGCTGAGTCCTAGTAGCAAGAATGACTACTGGTTACGAGTTTCAGCATAAATTGAAATAGTAAAAAATTAAAAAACTGAAATATGCCGCCTTGTGGTGTAAAGGTTCACTCGCCCGACTTCATTACAGGCAGGCGCAGGTGGCGGTATGATTAGGAGTGCGGATGGTCGTTTGTCTCTCTGTGTGCCCAATGACTGACTGGCGACCAGTCTAGGGTGTAGTCTGCCTTTCCCCCGAAGGCAGCGTTGCTCGGACGTTTGGTCGCTGGTCTTTTGGTTTCCGGTCTTTGGTCCCCGTTGGTCGCCGTTAGGGTTTGGGTTATGGTTGTCAAATGTACTTAATATATTAAACCCTAACCTTAACCCTAACTCTAACTCTAACTCTGACACTAACCCTGGCACTAACCCTGTCCGTGACACTAACCCTGACACTAACCCTAACCCTAAACCCTAACCTTAACCCTAACGGCGACCAAAAGACCAAAGAATATTAACTTGCATTGTTCTCACTTCCATTTCCTTTTGAGTGTGAAGTAGTCCAAAGGATCCAGTCATATGTGAAGGTGAAAAATTAGTTAATGCAAATTTTTTACATCCAGTTTGTTGTTTCAGGACAATTACTTCTCATGGAATCTCAGAGTGAGTTATGCCAAAGACATCGCAGCTGGAATGGTGATTTTTTGTCCGCTATAAAACGCACAGCATAAATGTTTTTCACTTATTAATACATCTCTTTGTTAGGCATATTTGCACTCCATGAACGTCATCCACCGGGATTTAAACTCACACAACTGCTTGGTTAAGGAGGTAACTTCTTGGTTGTAGTTGTACAAGATAATAATCATGAAAAATCATGTATTGGATTATTTTTTAACTGTATAAAAAACAGGCACAGTGATTTTATTTTCCTTGGTTATAGAATCAGTCTGTTGTAGTGGCGGATTTTGGATTGGCTCGCTTGGTGACTGCAGATAGGAATCGCAGCTCTAGTTCTTCTATGGATCGACCCCCAAAGGAAACCATGACGGGGCTCCGTAAGCCGCACCGCAAGAAACGTTACACGGTGGTTGGAAACCCATACTGGATGGCACCGGAAATGATCCATGGTGACTTTTGAAGAGGGGCTAATACATGAACAACTGGGAAACGGAATATCCTAACCTGACGTTGTTTGCACCTCTCAGGGAAAAGCTACGATGAACGCGTAGACGTTTTTTCTTTTGGAATCATGATTTGTGAGGTAGGCAAGTATAATTCATGAGCTGCTTGATTATGTTTCTAAACACATAAATTGGATTTTCTCTTTTTGACACGCATTTGGCTGCCTAAAATGATTATTTTGATTATTTTCTCAAATAATTATGGATTAATTTTGTAATTGGTCAACTAATCAGTTCACATACTATTAAACACTTTATCTGCGGTTATAATACTTTGGATTTAATATTTAGATGTCTAAATATTCCCCAAGAAAAAAATTGAAATTTGCAAATATCACATTTTTATTAACAATTAGCCGACTAATCAAGCCTTAGTCTAGAGCAGGGGTCGGAAACCTATGGTTCGGGAGCCATATGTGGCTCCTCTGATGGGTGCATGTGGTTATTTGATAACCTGTGAGGAAAAATAAGTATTTAATGGCGGTGACAATGCCTCTAACTACAATCATCTTAATTTTTCTTCATTAGACTTTTCTGAACACCGGCCTCATAGCTCTGGGATCCTGAGTTCAAATCTAGGTCACATCCACTTGTGTGGAGTTTGCAGGTTCTCCCCTGGGCTGCGTGGGTTTCCTCCGGGTACTCCGGTTTCCTCCCACATTCCAAAAACATGCATGCTAGGATGATTGGATACTCCTAAATTGTATTTTCCCAAGGTATGGGTATGAATGCGCATGGTTTCTCTGTGCTGGCCACCGATTCAGGGTGTCCCCCACCTCTGGCCCAGAGTCAGCTGGGATAGGCTCCAGCACTCCCTGCGCCCCTAATGTGGATAAAACGGTTCAGAAAATATGATGAGATGTGATTAGACTTTTCTGCAGGCGTATTTTCAGTGATTAGCAACTGCATAACAATGTTGTCAAAATAATTCATTTAGTACTTTAAAAGTGGTAAAATGCGCCCCAAAAAAATCTCTTCTCATTTTCAAATTCGGAGTATGGTTCTCAGGGAATAAAATTTGAAAATAGGAATTGTTTATGGCTCCCTGTGTCAAAAAGGTTCCCGAGCGCTGGTCCAAACACTAAATAAGTTTTTTTTTAAATCACTTCACAATATGTGTATCTGGTTTGAATAATTTTCAGATCATAGGAAGAGTAAGCGCTGACCCAGACATTCTCGCTCGGAGTAATGACTTTGGTTTAAATGTGGCTGCATTCATTGATCAGCACCAGCCATTGCAGTGCCCTTTGGCCTTCTTACCTTTGGCTGCCCTCTGTTGTGACCTGGATGCTGATCAAAGGTAACCCTTTCCTCGCAACACTAATCTTTAGACTGTACTGTAAACTTTATAAAACCGTGGCAGGCCTGCCTTCTCCAAACTGGAGGAGTGGCTAGAGAACCTGCTGATGCACTTGGACATTGGCTTGCCGCTCCTTTCTGAGATGGAGCAGCTCTGCAGTAACTTCTGGCAGAACCATCAGTCCAACTCAGAATTGGATGTCCGGTCCACATCTTCACAATCTCATCCAAACCATCATGACGAAAGCACAAACCGCTCACCTCGGAAAACAAGCGAGCACTTGAGTCAAGAACTTACAGAACAAAAACTAAATGATGGCTTGTCGGTGTCAGTCACCTGTGAAAGTCGAGGAAATAAGCATGAGCAGTCAAGAGAAACCCAAAGTGAACCAGAACTCCCACAAGTTGACAGCCGGCCTGCAGGACCATTAAGTAGATCTAGGAGGATTTGCAGAGTATTGTGGAACAAAACCACACAGGATGACCAAACTTCGTTATGACTGCAGTATCTTACTTTGAGTGGAATCTTCTTTGGAGACACTACATGCCAGGACAAATAGTAGTAAATGACAGTAATATGCTTTGATTTGAAATTAACTACTTGTCCTAATCTTCATATGCCACAATTTTTAACAATTGTTTTTACTGGGCTGTGAATTTCAAACTGCTTTTTATTATTAAGAGAAAACAAGTTGGGCATGTTATTAAACCGATATTACATAATGAGGAAATCATAAAATGCTTGAACATGTTGCCATAGAAACAAAGATCGGATTAAAATGGGCTTTTTCCTAAAATGGGTTGGATTTTTTGTTCATTTGTCAACTAATTCAACTCTGAACCCATCGAATTCAAGGCTTAGCTAAATTAGCTCACGACTGTGAAGTCACAAAATGGAAAAATACAGTTCAATTACAAGGCGCACTTTATTCGCAATTTGGCTGGCCTCGTGGCGTATGTAATACATATATATGTCTTTTACTGTTTCCACTCAAACTGCCAATGTCTTAGATTTTTTGGACTATAGTTATCCTCAAAAAATGTTAATATGTTCCCATACCTGTCAACCTCGAACCATTTGTGATCTTACCAAATTTTGTTTTCGCCCTTACATATATGTATAAATACATGGAAAATCTTACCACTTTACTTTTTTGTAAAAAATCACGAACATTCTTGACTTGTAAACAGACCAGAAACAGCTGATCAAATGAAAGTAAACATAAACAAGGGAACAGGAAACGGAAATCACATGGTGAAAGTGTTACAAAACGAAATGTTTATCATGATCTTTTTTTTTTAGCCAATCAGAGGCGCCGGTACATATATCACTTGGCAGACATGCGTTTCCGGGAAGAAACAATGGCGGATGGTGAAAAATGGCTAGAAAGTGCCTTAATTTATTTTTTTTTCTCAAAATCACCGTTTAGCGTACCATTTTCATGTGTACAGCGTACCAATATAAAAATGGGCTTTCAGTTGTACCAATTACGGCGAGAACGTACCAGTTGACAGGTATGTGTTCCATTAAGAGGGCCTATTTAGTTTTTTGTTCCTAATTTACTAGTATACTTCCTGAATGCAGAATAACTGTTCTTGTTTTCTGATGAATGAAAAGCTTCAGCAAAGACCCCAAAATGTAGAGATGTAGCTGTCCTCTCCATTTACTGTGCCAAACAACAATGTATTAAAATTAAAGCCACGTCCTTACTTTCGCCAACAAACTACTTTAATGCAGTCCTTTTTTTTCTTTTAATAAACACACACATATATATATATATATATATATATATATATATATATATATATATATATATATATATATATATATATATATATATATATATATATATATATATATATATATATATATATATATATATATATATATATATATATATATATATATATATATATATATATATATATATATATATATATATATATATATATATATATATATATATATATATATATATATATATATATAAAAATCCAAACAGACCTCTGCTTTATGAACACAAAGACATCTCAGCAGAATTTTTAAAAAATGATTGAGAGACGTTATTTTGATCATTAAGAGTTCCTGCTAGCTTGCAAAACCTGATAATATACTGACTTTGTAATATTCTTGTTAATTCAGTCATTGTTTTTCCCTCTCTCGTGAACAAAAGTGACGTCAGTATCCAGGCGTCACACGCACACACACTTAATCCAGTTCAGTGCGTTTTATGCGTACAAGTGTTCTGTTTGTGTGCCCTCAGCATGGAGCACATGTCGTCACCTGTTCGCTTTCGCAGCAAAAATAAAGGTCTGTTTTCTTTTATTTTTCTCAAATTTTAGAAAAAAGTAAAATATTATATTACTATACCTTCTTGGATACTACTTGTAGACCTACTTATAGTATACCATAGGCTATATCTGAAATCTGTTTACACTGGAAGCATTTTTACATTCTGCTCAGCTTTAATGATCATTGTAACCCAATGTTGCACTAAAATACATTTCTTTTATAGCCTTATTATGTATCAAATCTTGTAGCCTGCTGTGTGTTAAATATGTATGTTTGGAAAATTTACTTTTATTCCACATCGTTTCATGTATTCTCGCTTGTTAAATTGTGTTGGTATGTGTGTGCAGCTGCAACTTTGTCAGAAAAGGAGGTAAGACAAAAACATTTGTGCACCAGTGCTAGTGTTTCTAGTGTGTGTGTGTGTGTGTGTGTGTGTGTGTGTGCTGTAATGTGTTAAATCTCCACCCGCCCCCATCCATTCTAGAGCATTAAAAGCAGGATTAAGTGGCCGCAAAGCTTTGTGGGTAATGGGAGGTGATAACTAAAAGGAGGCCAGATGACGCCTGTTGGGTTCTGCGAACCAGGTAACTCCATCTCTTTTCTTGCAGCTATCGACTCTTCGCGTGAAAGACGAGGACAGCATTCGATTCCCATTCGCCAGCAGATTCCTACCAAACGCCTCACACTCTCTTCCTCCGGCCCGCCCGTCATCACCCGAGCGTTCCTTTGCGCCCGCCGCGAGGATGCCCCTATGGCAGCGCTCACTGGACTCGCCACTTAGCCCTGCTTCTTGCCCTCGGAGCCCTTGGGGATCCTTTGACCCATATGACTCGCCTGAGGTCAGAACTCGAAACATTGTATCAATTAACTCATTAGCTGCTACTAAAGTCAATAGTAGTGGCGTAGTAGTTAAACAAATATATAGTTTATAAAATTTCTTTAAACCTCCATTTGCCTCTCTTATATAGGATCAGGACAAAGAATATGTGGGTTTTTCCAATTTGCCCAATCAAGTTCACCGAAAAACTGTCAAAAAAGGTTTCACCTTCACGTTGATGGTTGCGGGTCAGTCTGACTATTCACACCGGATTCAAATTCATAATCATCCTAACTAACAAAACATAATGCACAGGCGAAAGCGGCCTGGGCAAGTCGACGTTGATTAACAGCCTGTTCCTTACTGATCTTTACAAAGAGCGAAAGATACCCAATGCGGAAGGTAAACCACGAAAATCATCGACATTCAAATAATTCAACGGAATGTGTGAATGTCTTCAGCGAGATCACAATTATTAATGTTTTCGTGTGATGCAGAACGGATCAGCCAAACGGTCAACATGGTAAAGCACACCGTGAGCATCGAGGAGAAAGGAATCAAGCTGAGGCTGAGCATCATCGACACGCCTGGCTTCGGCGATGCTGTCAACAACATGCAAAGGTCTACTATGCCTGAGCGCACTCCTTCACAATAAGAGGTGTGGGTTCTTATTTTGTATATTTATGTATATGCATATACAGCTGGAAGCACCTGGAGGATTATGTGGAGCAGCAGTTTGATCAATTCTTCAGGGACGAGAGTGGCCTGAACCGCAGGAACATCCAAGACAACCGCGTCCACTGCTGCCTCTACTTCATCTCGCCTTATGGACACGGGTACAGATGAGTTATTGGCAGTGGCGGGCCGTGCATTTCACACCTACACCTTCAGTATTGCTACGTCTAAATCAATCCAACCCTCAAAAACTATTTTATGGCTATAGAACCTTTACTACTGCTACGACACATAAAAAGCATAAATAAAAACCTCATGAAATTGAAATATTATTTAGGAATATAGCCATATTTTACTCACCAATTTAGTTGTACACAAAATCCATCCCCTTTTCTTTCCTCAAGAAGATTTCCATTAACTCCATCGTAGAGATTATCCGTACATTTGCGTTCCATCAAAACGTTCTTTCCTATTGCCATCGAAGCCAATGATGAAAGTTGAGTCTGTTCTGTTTTATTTCTATTTTTATTTTACTTTTTATTAGATTTAGAGCTGAAAATGTCTGTTCCCGGCTGTGACAGGTTAACTAGCTTCAGAGTTGTCCGACCTTTCTTCATGATGCCTAGATTTTCTTGAAAGGTCCACCTTGAAAATAGCTTTGAGAGTAAATCTGCAACCAAATACATTTCTTCTTCTGTTTAGCCATTGTGGCTTGACAAAACCACTATTAAATCAACATGGCAATAGATTTGCTTGTGCAGCTCGCTACAGATACAGTTTGCGGCTGAGTGGAGGACCTGGGTTCAAATCCAGGTCGGTCCACCTGTGTGGAGTTTGCATGTGTGGGTTTTCTAAGGGAATTCCAGTTTCCTCCAACATTCCAAAGACATGCATGGTAGGCTGATTGGGAACTCTAAATTGCCCCTAGGTATGAATAGCCTGCCATTGGCTGGCCACCAATTCAGGGTGTCCCCTGCTTCTGGCCCGAAGTCAGCTGGGACACGCTCCACCTGCCCCCGTGACACTAATGAGGATAAACCAGTTCATAAAATGAGATGAGACAAATGTCAACTTACACTCGTTGTGACGTCACCGACAGCTAACGACAGCCAATGAAGACGAGGTGAAGAGGGTACTTCACTCTTATGCAGTATAAAATAAGACGTGAAGCCCAGCATACTTCATGCGAAAGGCAGACTAGGACACCCTAGACTGGTCACCAGTCAGTCAGTTAGTTAGTTAGTCAGGCACACAGAGAGACAAACAACCATCCACACTCACAATCATCCCGCAACCAGCTGGAATTGAGCCCATGCCTGCCCGATTCGAAGTCTGGCAATTGAACCTCAACACCAAAAGGCGGCTTATAAAACTTATCCTTCGTAAAATGCCCACTCGTGCATAGACGTCTGTAGGGATTTGTATCCCTTTGTTATCAGAACAATTGGTATTCACGATGCCAGAGTAGCTAAAGCTTGAGAAGGGGAGGAATAAAACACTTTTCGTGTTCGTTCTTTCACAGTTAGGAACATTTGCCTTCTTCCCACTTCAGATGCTATTTTGTTGTCATTATGTATAGAAACTTGAAGGGTGGTGGTTAACATCTCATCCACAAATGGAGCAAGTGTTCCAATAAGTGAGGAATAGCATATGAACATGTATCTTGCTTTTTAGCTCGTTATGTTTTAGTTGTTTACATGTCACCAGCCCTTATTAAAAAAAAATATAGTCACTTAAAAGTCATATCTTGTCGTATGTACGTGTGTACAGGCTGCGTCCTCTGGACGTGGAGTGCATGCGAGCATTGCACGATAAAGTCAACATCGTTCCTGTGTTGGCCAAAGCTGACTGTCTGACAAAGGACGAGTTGTGCAGGAAAAAAGTCAAGGTAGGCGATACCCCAAGCACACCCATCAACCTAAGACCACATGAATCTGTATGACTGGCTACAAAAATCTTGATATGGACTTCAGTATCCTTATGTGAATCAGCACCAACAAGAAACAACATTTAAATTCACTTGTGTGACGCACAAAATACACGTTTACATCAATAATGTAATTACGAAATAATAGAATGTGCATAATAACATTTGAAAAAAACGATTATACATGATTAGGATTCTATTCTGAAACTGCCTTCCTTGCCAAGTAGAAATGTTCTTCAGGTGGTTTAAAAAAAATCAACATTTCAAGTTCATTTTGCAGTAAGAGTCTCACCTGATGCTGCAACATTTATATTCCGATCACAAACCTTACAATGAGCATACTGACTATCCTTTGCTGGTTGTATTACACCAATGAATTGGGTAATACAGTCCTGCAGAAATCTTCTGCAGCATTTAGACGGTTTTGCTCTCTTTTTGGGAGGGTCCATGCTTCTATATATTAACAACTATTCACTAGAACGTTGCGATTTATACCGTATTTTCACGACTATAAGGCGCACCGCATTATAAAGCGCACCCTCAATGAATGACATTTTTTCCATATATAAGGCGCACTGTATTAGAAGGCGCACTGTATTATAAGACGCACTGTATCATAAGTCGCACTGTATTATAAGGCGCACTGTCTATTTTGCAGAAAATTTAAGACTTTTAAGTGCGCCTTATAGTCGTGAAAATATGGTAATTGCTATTGACTTCCAGGTATGAAGCACTCACGACACAGTCATCTCTAGAGCCAGCCATTGTTGATGTTTTGGATTTTTTTTTGGTATAAAATCTTGCAGTGGGGGATGAGCTATATCAGGGGTGGCCAACCAGTCAGAGACCAAGAGCCACATTTTTTACTGTGTTACCGCAAAGAGCCACATTTTTTACTGTGTTACCACAAAGAGCCACATTTTTTACTGTGTTACCGCAAAGAGCTACATCACACACATACCTTTGCTCAGCCAGATTTATTGTAAATGTCACACACCAGCATAGTAATGACATAAATTGACTCCTACAGTACTAACAGCACAGGCCAGTCATTATCAACAATGAACATTGTGTGCACTGTCTCACACAGACAAACTCTCAGTTCAACCAAGTCCACAAACAAAAATATAATAATTTACAATAGCGTTTTTCTTTTACTATGCATGTTACTTAGTGGGACTTCTGTCATAAAATCAGAGCCTATTTTTGCGCAACATTCGCTCCTTGTGAGCTGTCATTTATTATGAATGGCTTTTAACTAGCGCGCCCACCACGTGGGTGTACACCTCGCTCTTCTATTGGCTGCTCCCGGCTGAGCACTCTCGCCTTGGTCTGCCTCGCAGGGGGTGTGGCTTTTTCAGCCGACGCTCGATCTTTGGGATACTTTTTGTGTGCGCGACGCCGTTCATTGTCGCTTCTGGTTCACGGGAGCTCTCCCACTCTGTTAAAAACGTTTACTCAAATGACCTTGCTCCTGCTGGGAAACTTTGAGGTATTTTCATCCCAAGCACATGCGCATTGGACGAAAATACCGTATTGAACTCAAGCGAAGCGCACACGCAAATAAAAATAAAACACAAATACAAACTTTGATATGGACGTAAGAGCCGCATGAAACCGGGCAAAGAGCCGCATGCGGCTCGCGAGCCGCGGGTTGGCCACCCCTGAGCTATATGATGGAAGATTTTGTAAACTAAGATGCCATCTGCATATTTAACAGTATTGTTTCAGTTCAGGCGTTTGTGTTTTTTTAATATCCGACAGTGGTGGTTTTTCGCTTGGTTTTCTGTTTTTTTCCATATATAAGGCACACTGGATTATAAGGCGCACTGACTATTTTGGAGAAAATTTTAAGACTTTTAAGTGCGCTATATAGTGAAAATACGGTACTTGGCCGGTCCAAGATTGCCGTGATTGCACATACCGAAGTGAGTTTGTGGAAAATTAAGCGAAGTTAGGTAGATCTGGAAAAATCCGGCAACAGTGATGAAAAAAAAATCATTACTGGCAAAAAATTGTGAATCCGAATTACTTTAGCTTTACGGCCGCAGTGTTTATTTTTTCTCACAAATCCATATGATTTAAGGAAAATCCTTACGGAATGACAGGTATACACAAGACAAAGAAAGTGTTTCCCTTTGTCATGTTTTCAATGTCGTAGATCCGTGAAGAGCTGCGTCGCTTCGGAATTAACATCTACCAGTTTTCGGACTGCGACTCGGATGAAGATGATGACTTCAAGAGGCGTGACCAGCTTCTCAAGGTAATCTTAGCTCACTGTCCAAAATACTGGTGAATGACCATTGTCCCATGTGCGCAGGACACAGTTCCGTTTGCAGTGGTCGGCAGCAACATCCTGGTGGAGAGCAAAGGCCGCAAGTTCAAGGGTCGCGTGTACCCCTGGGGTGTAGTCGAAGGTAGCGGTGTTCACTTAAGACTGACTATGTGGGTCATTCCGGAATTGCATGATGCAACCCGGAAGGAAGAATCGGCACAGACATAGGGAGAACATGAAACTCCACACAAGAAAGCCAGAACCCACCGAGGATTGAATGCTCGACCTCAGAAATGGGAGGCTACGTGCTAAGTCGAACACCATGCTGTCCAGGATGTGCCTTGTAGTGGTTTTTGTTGATCTCAGTGTGCTCAATACGTCGATGGCGAGCTATCAGTCAATCACTAAGGCATTATTGGTGGAGTCCAAGCACGATTGCTACCTGCCAATATACAATTGGGGTCGTGCTGCATCAGGCATACCTAACTGCTGAGCTTTGTCAGGGGGCGAGAAAAAAATGGTCAATCGCGCAAAATTAGCTCCTTGTAAAGTAGGTATTTGAGCAAAAAAAAATTGTGCACCCCTGCTCTATAGAATACCATGATGCTAGATGTTGAACATGCCTTGGGTATCTTGCTTGGTATGTTTTATTTCTCGGCACGTCATCAAAACTAAATTTTATCATTACAGTATAGACTACTACATTGTACCTAGACGGAATAAACAAGTCTCTGGTTCTCCCATCTCGGGCAAGTCATTTTCCTTCGAAAAAGCTAAATTTATTGTTTTGTATGGTTGTCGAGATTTTTTTTGCTAGGTTAAACGTCCTCAATTTTGGATTGACCCACTTGTAGACTTATTTCCATTTTCAAGAAAATGTACCATGTTGGTAATTTTAAGTGAACTCAAGACTTTGATATCCATCTTCTTTTCCTGCTTTCAGTCGAGAGTCCGGCACATTCAGACTTTCTGCTTCTGCGGGATATGCTAGTGAGGACGCATATGCAGGACCTTAAGGATGTGACCCGTGAGAGCCACTATGAGAACTACAGAGCTCATTGCATCCAGAGCATGACTCGCATGGTGGTCCGAGAGCGCGAACGGAGGCACGTGTCGGCGAGCGTCTGCGGATGGCTATCGGTCGTCGCTCCTCACTGTCATCCTGTTTCTTCAGCAGTTTGCGTGAGAAGTCCCGCGAAGGAAGCGATGTGGACGTCCCGCTGCCACTCGCTGCATTTGACGTGGAGAAGGAAAGGCTCATTTTTGAGAAAGACCAGGAGGTGCGCCGAATTGAGTCCATAATGTGCCTTGTAGTGGTTTTTACTGATTTGTGTCATTGTGTGCAGCTGAGAAGGATGCAAGAGCTTCTGGAGAGGATTCAGGAACAGATGCATAGCAGCCGCATATGAAGACGAGACGACCATTTTGTGATCTTCACCTCAAGATGATACTTCTCAGCATCATCTGTGTAGTTTTTTGTGGCCTACTTTTTCTTTCTACTGCTATCTAGTGGCTGTCATAGTCTATCACACCGTCTCCTGTTTTGTATATTATATACTGAAAAAAAAGCAAATACATTTTGGACATCAGACCCCAACAAACAAGGATTGTTGTAAATGTAATAATATTTATTAAGAATTTTCAGATTAAGGTCATCATGTTGAGGGCCCGCAGTGCTCAGGCCTTATAACTTAACTTTCACCATAGGGAAAAACAGCTGCGTTGGATTAATATATAATATCAATATTATATACTGTGAGGGCAAACATCCCAACCCCCCATTTTGTCTACATGGTCCCACAAACATGCACCACAACTAAAAAGTAGAAGTCAGACGCTCCACGTGCATCACATTCAGGTTAACAAACAAGATTACACAACCAAATATGGAATCAGAAGAATATTAGACGAGAGTACATCAGCAAGAAAAAGTTGTTTCCTTAAATGTTCCAACAAAAAAAAAAGAAATCTAAACTTCTTTCATTGCTTATCATTCACTCAGTGTGCTTGTTATCACAGTGATCGAAAGGTTAAACCATTGACCCCCATTGACGACGATGGTCAGAGTCAATGGCGTTGTACAAGTTCAGTGGTCGCATTCACACATTTGCCCTGTTCACGACCCTCCAAAAAAGTCAAGTTTCAGTTTTCATTGTTGGTAACCCCCAAAAGTATTTCCGATCGCCACAAGATCGCAGAGAATCAGCATTTGAAGAATCTGAACTCATGCTAACCTATTTCCTCGGCACTGAGATAGCACCAAAGCAACATTTGATCCTTTGGCCTGAGGATAATATGAGGACGCTGCTTTTCTGAAAAAGTAACTTAACGTCAATGATCCAGCTTGTTTGTATTGGGTTGGTGGGCTACCTTCTGAAGTCCTTCTTGCCGGTGGACACGAATAAGTTAACAATAACATCACAACCGTAGCAACGCGCCGACAGCGCGTTCAGGCCAGTTTGAGTGTGCCAACGGGGAAAGTGGGCACTGTTACCATGGTGACGGACGCCTGGCCCACAATTTGGGGACGAGGTGCCAGCACGGCGGCAGGTTTCACCAGAGCCGCCGCCTGCTGGCCAGCTGTGGTGGCCACGTTGGCACCTGCCTGGGGGGCGGCCTGCACGTGGTGGGCAAAGGTGTGGGCGATGACGGCGGGCGGGGTGCCCGGTACCGCCTGTGGGTACAAGGCAGGCAGGCGCGCCGGGAGCGGGGCTGCAAGGCGGGCCACCGGGTGCACCGCGATTCGACTGATGGCCCGGGCTGGACCGGGCGAGGGAGCTATGTGCGGGAGGTGCTTGTGGTTGGCCGGTAGGGCGGGGCCCGGCGAGGGGGCGATGTGCGGGAGGTGCTTGTGATTGGCAGGGAGGGCGTGACTGATGGCCCGGATGACAGACGGGTGGGACGCAGGGGGCCGGGGGGCGGTGGCGCGGGCGATGACACCGGTCGTCGGCAGGGCAGACGGCGGTGGGGCGGGCGGGGTCACTTGCCATACCGGAAGTCGTGTAATCGGGGTTGCCTGTGGGGGCAGGAGGGGTGTGGGAATGCTGGAGGGCTCCTCGTCGGCGTCCTCCAAATTGTCTTCGCCTTCTGCGGAGAGCAACATTGCTGTCAGAAGTGTTTATCCATGTAAAACTGACATTGTAAGGCAGAATGACTCAGCAGCAAGATTTTGACGAGTCACCAAATCAAATTTGCTAACTAAGAGTAACGATTAACAAAGATCAGCAGTGATAATTCAATGAGTACATCCAAATTTGATGATTAATCTGGTTTGAGGTCAGAAAATGTCATGAATCAGCGAGAATATCAAGTCAAATCATCACAATTCAAGATGGCTCAGCAAATGTCATGACTGACGAGTCACCAAGAAATGATTTACCGTCAAGTTAATGTCATGATGAGTCAGCAAGAATGTATTGAACCATTTAAAAGGATGACTCAGCAAATATTGACACTTGTTGGCTCATGAATTTGAATGACCAGCTGTAGCTCGTCAAAGTCAATCAGCAAACACTAATCCTTCATTTATCGCAGATAATGTAGACCAGACATGGCCGCGATAATAAAAAAAAAAAAAAAACGCAAAGTGGGACCACCCTTATTATTACTATACATACTAAACTACATGATTTCACGCCTAACCGAAAATACAAGTACACAAGTCCTATAGTCAAGGAGTGTATTTATTAAATCACAGTTACAGGCATATGAAGACTATTGTATAAATAAATATAATCTATAAATGTAAATGTAAATACTGTATTCACAGTGAAAGTAGTTCCTCCCCACTTGATTTAAATAAAATAAAACGGTATATTGGAGCTTTTGTCCATGTCCTCTGTCATATTCGACAGGCATTTTTCTTACAAATAATGCTGTTGTTTTTGTCATGACAATCAAGACAATTGGCAAATTCAGTCTCCTTCTGAGTGGCCCCAAGCAGTGCAGACGTCCTCTCATCATGCCAGCATCATAATACCGGTTCATTTTTAAAATCCTTGGAGTCGGGGTGTCTTCGTCCATATGAGAATTTACAGTTTTGCACCTCGGGAGATGCAAGCTTCGGGCAGTGAACAACGGCACATATGCACCAGTGGCCAAGGAAATGGGCAGCGCTTTGGGAAGAAGAACGGTCGCTGCAATGTGCAACACAGCAGGCTGGGCAGAGAGACCAGCTGCTACAACCCGCACCTCTTCACCTCACGATAATTTATTAGAATTTATTTGCAGCAAACAGATCGCCACAACACGCACAGGGAAAAAGAGCTAACTTCCTGTGTATCACCAGGCGTAATGGGGGTGCTACTCCTTTGGCATATCAGAGAACGTCAATATTTAGAGCGCATTTTCAATGCCGACTCAAAAATAATGGCAAAATTCACTCGCAAAAGAGAGGAAATGGCAAGACGAATGCATCTAGGTACTGTATTATATGATATTTGGCACGCCCACTTTCTCTCTAATGTAGATTCCTTCTGCGACACTAAGAGATGAAGCGCTGCTCTGTTACGCCATTTTTCATCCGGCTGCGAGTTTCAGAGTAGATTTAGACATTTTTTATACTTTATTTATATGTATATATGAAAAACATCTGCGATGTTGTGAAACTGCAAAAATTGAAGCCGCGAAATAAAGATCACAGTACTTGCCACCAGTCTGGGGCATACCTGAGGCGGTAGAGGTGGACGCCTGGTCGTCTTCGGGCCGGACGGTCTGTCGGATGACACGCTCGATTTCCAGTGCATCCATGCGCTGACTCAGCTCTTTTTTGAGTTCGGCTAAACGCTGCTGCGTGGCTATCTTCTCACGGGCCAGGCGCTCCATTTCATGCTCGTACTCCTTCTCCTTGCGCTTCAGCGTCTGCGTCACACCAGGGGAAGGAGAAATCATGCACACGAGCTAATTTTTGCACGTCCGTCAACTTTCAGCTTCCAGAACGGCCGCCTTGTTCACATGGCATTGTCATTTGCAAATGACAATTACTGTGTAACAGGGTGGGGTATTGACCAATCGTCATCGTATTTCTGAAATATGAATCGAAAGGATCGTCTGCTGGATTACACATTCCTAAAGGGTGTTGCCTGCGACAAACGACAAAACGCAAAGGGTCCCCCTATTTAAAAAAAATAATGATAATATCTTTTTTACTTCAGTGCTGAGTTCTAGTAGCAAGCGTAGGACCCGAGTCGCTTCCGCTTGCCAGTTTCAGCGTGGAGTTTAACATTTTTACGAACTTCCAAAAAATAAAGGTAACATAGTAAGCATAATCGACCGGAGGCGGTCAATCGGGTTTTTTATTTTAGTGACTATTTTCATCGTATGCTTTTTTTTGTGTGGGAAAATCACGTAGAATCACATAGACAAATATTTTTGTAACTATTTTATGTAAATCTGCAATACTAAAAATATATTTTTGTATTCCCGTGATTCAGTAAGATTCCAAATTGCAAATTCCTAAAAAGAACCATAAACCACTAAAAATGAACCAATTGAAAGAACCATTCATGAATTTTATGACGCAGACGGGGCGCAGACACTTACAGAATCCTAGCAATGTAAGAGTTCTGTTGATCGTCAATGCGATACCGTAGTGACGCAGCAGGGGGTTCGGAAAATCTCGCGACATTCGTCATCTAGTGACCAGCCAATCATGAATTTTACGACGTGCAGACGGGGCGCAGACACTTACAGAATTCTGCCTATCAACGACCTCCGGTCGAATAAATGTAATTAACAAAAAAAACTATTTCTCCCAGAAAATAAGCACGATGCAGTGAAGGCACGATAGTTGAAGCCGAGATATTCGAGGGATTACTGTATTGTCCTTTTCAAACAATCAATATATTGAAGTCCCTTTTATGACCAATCTTTCGGTGGCAGTGTCGCTAACAACTAATCCTTACCTGAATGTAACGCAGAGCGCTGCGCAGGACGCTGAGGTTGGACGTCTTTTTGTCATCCACGTTAGGGACATTCTTCTTAAGCTTCTCGAAACATTCCTTCAGATGAGCGCGTCTGACAAAAACAAAAAGGCAACCAATAAGAAAAACAAAACATTAAAAGGATGATCCTTTTGAGTTAGGAGCATGTCAAAAGTAACACACCGATTCTGCTCCAGCTTGTTGTGGACTTCCCTTGTTCCTGCCCTGAAAGACAGCAGGATAAATAAAGCGTTGCTTTGAAATAGGAATGCTTTGACTTACACTATTTAAAAATGCTACTTGTCCCATTTTTGTTGTTGCGATACAAATTTCGGTTTCAGTAAATCTGATGCAAGTTTTTAAGATATCTGCCATTGCTTGCTAAAATTGGGAGTTCTTGTCACATAGATAGCAAAATAAATACAAATGTTGCACACCAAAAAAAATAGATGATTTTTTTTAATCATAGATCTAAAAAATGTGTTAATTGCATACTTATATTATGATGCAACACGATCATTTATATTAAGTTAGATGTGCCAATGGCAACAAGACAACTAAACGGCGCAACCTCACTATAGTCGATAAAGGCATATATTTGTTACTGTTTACTTTTGATATAATCGTGTAATAAAAAGCAAAATGTGCGGCTTTAGAGGTAAACGTGGGAGAAAGGGATTTCTATTTTTTTACTCTGCAACTCTGCTCCCTAAATGGTAAAGAGTTGAAATATTTCAATTTCATCTGTTCACCCGCATATGCATGACAAACCAACTGCAGTTGCAAGCAAAAAATGACCAACTTAAAATTGCTTAAATAGGACATTACAGGATTTAATTATTTAATTTATTTTCAATACAAATTATCCCGCAAAGATGAAAAATTCTAAACATCCTAAATTATGGAATGAATATCACAGGTTCATTGGATTCAGCTTATTATTTAACTTTTTTAAATGTTAAACAAAAATAAGAAGAATGGTCCTGAGAATGTTAATTGTAGTTACATCATAGCTCAAATATAACAAATTAACCATTTTGCTTTTTGGAAATTAAAAAAATTATAAATAATTTTGGGTCAACATAACTCCATCAGTGAGGGAGCTGTTGGCGCATCGGCCTCACAGTTCTGATATTCAGGGTTCAATTCCCGGTGGGTTCTTGTGTGGAGTTTGCATGTTCTCTGCATGGGTTTTCTCCGGGTGCTCCGGTTTTGTCCCACAACCCCAAAGCATGCAGGTTAGGCTGGTTGAACACTCTAAACTTGTCCCTAATTGTGAGTGTGAATTGTTGTTCTTTCTCCAAAGGATTCTTTGATATCAACACTTTTGCTTTTGTCAACTGCCAATGACAGCGACAGACGTCCAAAGTATTTTAACGGGGAAGGCGTACTTGTTCATGAATCATTTTCGCCAGTTCAAATGGATTGGACGGCTATCATTGTCAATGGCAGCCAAAGAGTTAAGTGTGAAATACTGACCCTCCGGGTCTTCTCTTGTTGTTGGCGCCGCCTCTGGCATCATCAGGCGTCATCCCGTTGGTCCGGAGATGGGCCGTTGGGTCGGCCGGAGTGTGAACCAGCCCGTTTCCACAGGCGGGTGGCGGGTACTGAAGATCAACCTGAGGCAGCGAGCGGTCGATAGCGTCCCCTTTGACTTGCGGGGTGCATTGTGGCTGTGGCGGGGAACGAGAAGCGCAGGGGGTGGGAGACGGCGTCGCCGGGGTGACTGGCGCCATCGGAATGAGGGCGATGGGCACTTGAAGGGGAGGGAGGGGGGTGCAATTGGCTCCTATCGGCTGCAGTGAGGTCGGCTCCGCCTTGTTGATAAACGTCTTCACCTTGCATGGCTCCTCCTCTATATAGCGGTGGATTAAATTGGGACAAGTTTCAATTAATCCACACTATATGAATTAAGAGCGGGGTGTGGAGGGGGAGGGGGATCGAGATTGACTTGTCCGAAAAACTATGGAATACCAGACGCTCCAAAAATGAATATAAATAGAAATTAACATAGTTAAATGAACTGGTTCAGAGTTTGATGGGAGAATGAGATATGCTATGCGCGCAAAAAGTATGCAAAAGTTCAAGGAATAAAAACCGAAATAAAGATTGTATTCAATTAAAACAGAAAAGAAAAGTTGAAAAAAATTAATGGAAAGATAAAAATTAGGGCTGGCCCAGCGGCTAACTGATTAGCGCGTCAGGCTCAAAATTATGGGGTCCTAGGTTCGATCCGAGGGCGGTCCTACTTTGTGGAGTTTGCTTGTTCTCTTGGCTTGTGTGGGTTTTCTCTGGGTATTCCAGTTTCCTCCCACATTCCAAAAATAGAACATGCATGATAGGCTGATTGAACACATTAAATTGCCCTCAGGCATGCGTGAATGGTTGTCCTTTTTCTCATGCCCAGCAATTGGCTGACCTACACTTCATGGTCTGTCCTGCCTGCGACCAAAAGTCAGCTGGGATAGGTTCCAGCACCCTCTGCGACCTATGTGAGGATAAGCAGTTCAGAAAATGAAAATAAAAATTACATAAATATTAAATCGATCAGCCACCATAAAATTGACAGCTACAATTTTAAATACACATCGGAAAAATATCTCATTTTAAATAAATTTAAAAAATTAATGGTTTGAAAAGCTGATGCTAATTTACAAAATAAGATCACTATGTATTAAATTATCTTGATTTGAAAGGCGACACGGTGGAAGAGTGGTTTGTATGTGTATGGGAGACAGATTGCTCGCCTCCTTGTGCCCTGTGATTGGTTGGGAACCGATTCAAGGTGTCCCCATCCACTGCCTATAGTTATCTCGGATAGGGTCCAGCACCCCCACGACCCTTGCGAGGATAAACGGCTTGCAAGATGAACGACTATTTACTTGATTGCAACCAGCCTACTGTCCTTAAATATAAGGGTAGGAAGCAACGTGATGGCATAATCAGGAAACCAACACACACTTATGTCATGCTCATGTATGTCTATGTTGTCATGGTAACAGCTAAAATGTCGAACATCCTCAGCGTCGTGATTTCTTAGACATATTTAGCAGCCGAGAGTCAGCATCTATCTCACAATTTAAACAGTTGTGTTTTTATTTTTACTTAATTACAATTCTAGTTACAACCGGTTCAGAGGGTTGGCTGCTCATTGTCGTCATGCCAGCAAATGAAATTTTGAAAGAGGCTCGTCAGCGTCAAAATTATTTTTGGTGGACAGCGCTGTTTTAGTTTTTTACTTTTCTTCTGCCAGCTTGGCCCTTTTTGCCTGGTTTCCACCTTCACTTTTAGCCAGAGTTTGTAAAAGGAACCTATCTAGGGTTGTTTGCTTTTGTCTCCCCTTCAAAATATCACGAAAAAGACGCACACAAATGTCCTCACATTAGCATAACGCACGACCACTTGCCAACTTGTCCTGGTGCACCTCTCGTATTGGCGAGCCAGCATACACGACTTATGCTTTTTTTAATCATTTAGTGCTTAATACTGATTATCATCATACTCTATTTCTTTGCATTATCCTTCACCGCACCTTCTTGCTTTTGACCCATTGTTTTTCCCTTAATTTTTAGCGGCCATTAAGTTACATTTTTATGGCAGGAAATGAACGGCTCCGGCCCACAAGAAATCAAAGTGGCTCGCGAGCCAAACCAAGTTTGACACCGCTGGTTTACAGTTTACACAAACCAGATTGCAACGCGCACGCGCAAAGGCACTTATGTAAGAGTGTGCGCTATAGATCGGCATGGGGGAGGGGTGTGGGCAGGGTAACTGGCCACTCCCCCTTCAAGTGTGTGCGCTGTCTAGCTGAAGACACGTGGTGTAAGAAATATGCGGGGGTCGGGGGGGGGGTGTCTTTGTGCCACGTCATCAGAAGGAGGCGTCACGTACCCCCTCCGCATTCCTTGCTTCCACGCTAATACGCGTGCTCGTGAACAACAAACAAGAGGAGTGGCCGTGAGGGAGCCCCCCGCGCACGCGCCTGTGTCATACTGTTATGTAAAGTGTGTGTGCGTGCTCGCCACCGCCCTCTTAAAGTGGGACGAGTGGATCTCGCGCGCGTGTGCGTGCGTGCGTGCGACACACTTCTACCACACATGCCACCGCTGACGTCACAAAAACGGAAAAAAGGTCTAATAAAAATTTGAGGTGGGAATAAAAACGGACGGGAAATCCTTGCTGGTGACGTGCGGTTGATAAAAAAAGAAGAGAAGCGACCACTAGGCAGGAAGTGGACATTCCAAGAAAAAGCCAAATCGCACAAGTAAAGAGGGGGAGAAGAAGTGGGTCGACTCTGCGTGCTCGTCGTCGGGTTCTTACCGCATAAGAGGCGCCGAGAGTCGGCTTGAACGGGCTCGGCGTGCCGGTCTCGCTCGGCTTGCCATTCCAGGAAGCGGGCGGCCTCCAGCAGCGTGTCGATGCTCATCGCGAAGACAGAAAAGGAGCAACGATTGCGACCAGGACAAACGAGAGGAAAGGGGGGGCGCTCGGGATGGGTACAGCGCGGGGAGGTGTCTGGTCCTCTGGGGCGCGCGCAAGGTCCGCTCGCCTCCGCGTCCCCGTGGGCTTCTCGCGGGCCGGACCGGACCGAGCCGGGGGTGGTCGGCGTCAAAGTGCGGGAGCAACAAGATGGCGACGCGGCTGGCTCGTCCGACACACAACAAGCTTTTTTTGCGTCGAACTCAGGCCACGCCTACATACACGTCAGCCACGCCCTTTACTACGGCTCCGGTAAAACGCGGACGACGCCACGTACCCTATTTACGTCGAGTCGGGCCACTTTTATCCCTCCCATGGGTACCACTCAAACTCCTTTGCGTCGTTCATATTGACTGTAGGCGTTGAAAGGCGGCGTGGCCAATATGACGTTACCGAGCGCTCGCCTAGTTTGTGACGGCACGTTCCCTTCCATTAAAGATGGATTCCATGTTTTGCAAAATGCCGCACAGCGCGAGCGCGTGAGGCCGCCTATTGGCTGCCTCAGCGGCAGCTGGCCAATCCACGTTGAGAACAACAAGCGTGGTGCTGGGCCACATGGGCGCCCCCCTAACATAGAGCGTATATACGTGTGCGTGTGTGCGTGCGCGTGTGTGCGTGCGCATGTGTGTGTGCGCGTTTGTGCGTGTGATTGTGTGCGCGTGTATGTCATTGTGTGTGCGTGTGATCGCGTGTAAGTGATTGTGTGTGCGTGTGTGTGTGTGTGTGGGGGGGGGGGGGGGACGCTGGCGATAGGGGGCTTTGCATGGCTAGCGCGTGACTTGCAAACCACGCCTCCTTATCACGAGGGCCTGTCAGTCAAAACGCAGAGAGGGCGGGGACTGTTACAATGACGTTTGCTCTTGAAAACAAATCTGAGCGTTTAAAAAAAAACACAATTCGCAAAACTTTGTGCCTACTTTTTATAATTTTCTCTTTAGATAAAGCCCATAAAGAGCGTGGCCTGAATGTGTGCGGATGCACGAGGAAGAAAAGCACATGACAAGCACGTGAGCTGAGAGGGGGTGGATCCATGGGCGGGGCTAGTCTGGCTCAGCTGATGACCCACTTCCAGTGTAGTGTTGCTGCATCACTCGTGGACGCAGGAAAGAATATCGATTTGAACCAGAACTGATATTTGTTGCTTTCACCTCTTTGACTGCCATTGACGGTGAAAGACGTCTACACCGAGTCTTAAAATTATGGCTGACGTTCAGTTTTTATTGGTAGACAAGTAATGAATTTATGATCTGCACAAGAAGCTTGAGTAGCCTACATTCTACTGCAATTCTAGGCTTCAAAACTAGAGCCCCTTCAACATTGCCTTCTTTGCAGTACATTTTCTTTGATCTGCAGTTTCAGTGGTGTCAATTGAATGTTATAATAGTCTCTCTCTCACTATATATTTGCAATTTCGCTCAAATTAGATTTTTTTTGCCCATAACTCATTCACTGGCATTGATAGTTATAGACATTCATTTTAAGTAGGTCAGTTGGTTTTTCAGTGATTTCAAAGGGGATAGATGACTTGGATTTTGGGAGGGCTTGGCCCAAGGAAAAAAGTCACATCTTCAGTGTGTCTTGGTTTTTATCATATATTTTGGATATAAAACTTTCCATAGCATCCTCTACTTTCTCAGAGCTCGTAGCGGGAGTGGCCTCTCTGCAGCGGTTGCCTCAGCGACAGTTGCCAGGATACCGGCGAGTCCCAAGCGGGTAGAAAATAGGCCGGGGAAGCCTCCATTATTGATGAGGCCCCACCACATATAAATGCCATTTTTAAAAGGAAAATTGGACTCAAAATCTTCTCATATTGAATATTTCCGGGTGGAATATCACACCAACTTTTGAAGAGCAATTATGGGCTGTACGCGAAACAAATGCACTAACAACTTGCTAAAATGTTGTATTTTGGGGTTGAACATCACCATAGTAATTTCTTATCCCGCCCCATTTTCTGAACCGCTTTATCCTCATTAGGGTGGTGGGGGTGCTGGAGCCTTTCCCAGCTGACTGCAGGTCCGAGGCGGGGGACCCTAAATTGGTGGCCAGCTGAGGGCACAAGGAGATCGACAACTATGTGCACTCACACATACCTAGGGGCAAATTCAAGTGTCCAATCAGCCTACCATGCATGTTTTTGGAATGTGGGATAAAACCGGAGTACCCAGAGACACCAAACTCCTGGCGGGACCGGCCGAGTTCATTCCCCAGCACCGGGGCCGCCTCAGCCTCCAACTGCTGCCCGCCCGAGAGACACTTCATGGCCAGGCTCCTGCCAGGGTCGGCCGGTCCTCCCCCTAACATCAACCGAGGCCCCCAACCCAAACACTAGCCCAAACCGAAACCCTAACCGAAACTTTGAACCCAAGACTCCAGAGCTGTGAGGCCGACAGGCTAACCACTCGCTTCACCGCACTGCCTCATAGTAATTTTTGAAAAGCAATTATGTGGCACACTCAAAATGTAAAAACTGATGAGCACAATTTCTATTTACATTTTTTATTTGGTGTTGCAAACATGACATCCAGATTGATGGATACACAACTCTTGTTTACTGTGTGTGTGCCATCAGGCAAGGACTGAACATGTGTGATAATGCAATGTGTGTATTATAGCAACCCTCGAGAGAGTTAACAAGGCAGAAAGCGAGCACGAGACAACACGCGCACAAGCAGCAAATGGACGTGCAGTTGTTTCCCTCTGCCGGGGTGAGAGGCGCGTGTGCTGGTGGGGTCGGTGGGATTCATGGAAAGATGACGTCACACTCATTTACAAGCAGACACACAAACACACATGCTCAACACAGTCGCTTATGGAGGTGCACAGCCTGACGTACTGTGTCAATCCTCTGTAACTTTCTGCCCCCCCATCCATCGCACTAGAAGGTGGCATGGGCGCTAAAGGGGCATGGCCTACGCCAGCAAGTGATTGGCCATGCAAGGACGAGCATGAGCTGCCACTGTGCTTCTGTGTGTTCATCGGAGGACGCAGGTTGACATATGCAATAATTTACATGAAAAGGACACTAATCATCTTGGGATGGTTAATAGGGAGCGGGGCTATAGGAAGGAGGTGAGGAGGGGTCCGGAGCGGTCTCAGCGACACTGCCACACTTTGACTGTCTGGTCCACACTCCCCGTCACCACGTAAGGGGCACTCTTGTGGAAATCTGACATAAAACAAATGAAAGAAAATGTCGTTTAACTTTTGGCCAAATTGCTCAAGAGAGCATTCTCACCCAGAGAGGTGACAAAGTGCTCATGAGCACTTAGCGTCTTGGTGCAGCGTTTATTCTTGTAGTCCCAAACACGGAGCGTTTTGTCGTCAGCGCAGCTCAGGATGAATCCACCGCCGGGGTGAAAGAGCACACCACGAACCCAGTTGTCGTGTCCCACCTGCACCGTCAACAGCAATGTGCATGTTGACAAGAAATCCATTTTAACCCAATGTGGCCATTTGTATCACATTCAATATGAATTTTGAACATTGTTTCCCCTGAAATATATGGGACGGGGTGTCATTTACGGACTGTCAGCCAGAATGTCAAAACGCAGAGGCAAGGAGAAGCAAAAATGTATAAATTAAAAAAAAAAAAAAAAACAATCATGCTTTGAAAAATATAATTTAGAGATGAAAAGGTAGAGAAATTTAGATTCACGCGGGAAAAAAATATCGAGTCCAAATGGCTTAACTCCTGAGATTGGTTATTTTACTTACCAAAGTCATGATACAGATCCCGATGGCGACATCCCACATCTTGATGGTTTTGTCCCTCGAACCAGAGAGAAGGAAAGGTCCTGTCTTTCCACTCCTCTTATTCTACCATCAGAAAAGGCATGATGAACATTGGAGCTAACCCCTCTAACCCTTTCATTTGGCTACCTCTGATCCCGTGGCCTCTAAAATGGTGGGATGAGCAGTGTCGGGGGCCCAAGCCACACACTCGACTACATGTTCATGCTCTCTCAGTTCCACTTTGCATTCTTTGGACGACACGGCCCACACGCGCACCGTCTGGTCGTTGGAGCAGCTGGCGATCAGTGAGCCATCCTGGTTGGGGCGCACCATCCGAACCCATTCCCGATGGCCCGTGAATGTTTTCACGCAGTACCTGCGCAAACACACCTGGTGTGAAATGCGTGACGGACCACAACCAAGAATGTAAATAGTCGTACCCGGTGGCCACCTCCCACATCTTGATGGTCTTGTCCCTGGACGCCGAGACGATGTGATCGCCGTTGGGCATTATGGCGACCGACGATACATTGTGGTCATGGCCTATGGGGTTATTCAGAAAGGTATTAAAATTATCTTTGGCACTGAAACATGATCATGCTATGTGTGTGCCCACCGTGCATGGTCCTGATACACTCGAAAGCCTGGAAGTCCCAAAGTTTAATGCTCATATCGGCGGAACACGACGCCAGCAGCTTGCCCGACTGGTCGAAGGAGATATCCTGGACAGAATCTGTGTGGCCCTTCAGGGTCCGTTCGAAATCGCCCGCCTCGTAGTCCCACACCTGACAAACGCAGAGTAAATGCCGTTGCGTGGCAAAATCGCCAGAAGACGGCAGCGAGGCTCCTAAACAATTTGCACTCCAGCAGAAATGTTGATGTCGTTTTGACGGGATATATTTGGAAGAAATTAGGATTATGCGTGTGTGATGGGTATCCCACATTAATAAATTGTTGAATTGCGATCCAATCCTACTATTTAAAGATATGCTTCAGCTATATTGATCCGGTAATGATGAATGACAAATTGCTGTTATTATTAAAGTAAATAAATGCTTTGTTCTCAGTATTGCACAATGTTCCACTCAGCGGAGATGCTTGCCTAGTGGTTGGATATAAAGAAACCGAAAAGTTTCTTTATATCCAACCACTGTTCCATCAGTACCAGGACAAGTATTTTAGTTGTTGTTTTTTTTAAATCTTTTTTAATCTCCAAACATACCATATTTTCACACATATTGGGTGCATTTAAAAGTCAAACATTTGATCTAATATGGTCGATAGGTCCAATCAGTCGGTGCGCCTTGTTTGTGCACTAAATTCAATTTTTGTATGAACCTGACCACTTGAGTGACTGGTTTTATTTCCTGCTGGCATGCTATGTACTTATTGCGTTCAACCCAGTGGACGCTCACCCTAGAAATAGTCTCCCCGCGCATTACAAGCATTACAGTAAATCAATTTTAAAACATCCCAGGCGAGGGGGCAAGGCTTTTGACTTCCTTGTGCTATAAAAACATTAAATACAAAATATACCCGCAACTGAGACTGCGCCCTTTCATGTTTTTATAGTTGTGAAAATACAGTAGTCGTATTGGGCATCGAGTATTACTGAGTATCGGATCAGGATATCACTAATGTATACTGTTAAATATGACTCGTGCTCAAAGCTAATTGAGGTACCTTGATGGTGGCGTCTTCGGAGGACGTGACCATGACGGAGAAGACGGGATGAAAGATGATCCTGGTTACAGGGGCGCGGTGCCCGCTAAGGGCGTATCTCTCTGGGGGACGAGGGATCCACTCTTTGGGGTCTCTCTTCTGGGCTACTGGAACCCCATGAGTAATCTCTTCCTTGGCCTCATTTAGTTTAGACTCTAACTCCATCACCTGAATGATCAAGGTTCACACTCAGCTACAGCAGAGCTTGTTCAAAATCATACATGTTATATATATATATATTTTTTTACCTTCTTCTGTAATCTGATGACAGATGTCCATTTCTTTTCCAGGAGGCCTGCATACTTTTTGTCCACATCTTCATTCTGCTCATCAAAAATACACCAGTCCAATAGTATAGAATTAATTCATAAAAAATAACCTCATTGATCACTGATAGATACATGGTTTCGAATATTTATAACTGTGAATACTAACCCTTAGGCTTAAAGATTTTTAAACAATATTTTCATTTTAACTTGTTTACAATGGAACCGCATTTATCTCATGAGTTTATTTTCATCAATTTTTGTTTGCTCATGGAACAAATTCAACTCGCGAGTGTGGGCACAGGAGTGAATATTAGAGCGAGTTAGAGGAAGAGTTTTACTAACCAAGTTGAAGTCTGCCTCCTTTTTGAAAGTGGAGTAAGCGCCGTCATACCCGTTGGAGCGAAGATAGTCGGCGATGGCGCGGTTTCTGTAATGCAATGGTTTGAAGTTGCCATGGAAAAAAGACATTACATACACATGGCAATAAGGACTATGCCACAATTCTCTGTGAAGTACACAACAGACACTTACAATTCTTCTCGTTGTCTCTGGGACAGCACCATGTTGGCGGGTCTCTCCCAGTCAGGGAGCTCAGGTGGGTTGAGTGTGATCAAGCAGGCAGATATCAAGGGAATTGGCACTCCAGAAAAAGGAAGGGTAGAACAGGCAACGTCAAGAACACAGGAAACGGAGATGAAATGTTTTATCACCAGTGGATGCTGGCAGCAGCCATCACCTGAACAAAAAGTACATGACAATTAGTGACAAATTCATTTTGAGATAGTTCAATGTGTAACCCATGCCCTCATAAATTATAAAAATAAATAAAAAAAACATCTGGGTATTACTTTTACTAAAACTACATACTCTGATTTCACATCCAGAGAAATAAGATGATCAGCGCAATCAATCTTAACATAAAAAGCAAACAAGATTCCTCATCAATAAACATGGGGTATGCTGGCCATCCAATCCTTTCACACATTTTTTTGAACACCAATTGCAGTTGTAAACAACGACTTCAACCCTTGTCGGAATAATCAATCACATGGTTGTCTAATGACTGGGACATGATTTTTTTTCAATGTGATGCTAGAGTAAGAATTTCTCAGCTTAGCAGACAATGAATTTACTTTATTGCCAGCGATGTCACACACGTCACATATTACAAGCAGGATAGTAAGAGTAGGAGCTTTCTAAAGCCAAACATCAAAAAGCAGTGTGACCCACTATTTCAGTGCCATTCGTATGTATTGATGTCCAATTCATTTCAAATGGAAGAAGTTATAATTGATTGATAAATTATCATTTATCGCTAATAAGTTCAATGAGATATAGATTATTCAGTTACTAAAACGAGTCCAGTTGTTGGTGTCATGATGCACGAAAGATATATGGGGATGTAAAATTCAGATTAAATTAGATTACATTTTATTCATCCCGTACTGTGGAAATTCTCCCAAGACAACAACTATTTTGCAAACATACACTTTCTAATTGCCACTACAGTAATTTAGATGTTAGGGATCGCGGTAAATCGTGATATTGGAGTCCTACATAACCCTCAATCTACGACCACCTACAGCAGCTACGCCCTTTTCGTATGACGTTATCCTAGCCACTTAGCTTCCTCCAATTGTAAACCTTCCAGAACGTTCGCCTACCTGCCAAATTCGCGATGGCTGCTACAATTGCGAACGCCCCGCTTTTGTCAACTTGGAGCTCGCAAAATAGCCCGAAATTGTAAACCGTGAGCTTGTTAGAAGGCCAAATGTCAACTCGGGAGCTTGACAGGCGCGTCGCAGCAAACAGGGCGTCACTCACTTGCTCGTTCGCCGCCGGCTCTTAACCACACGCGTGACGTCACCTTTCCAGCGCCGCGGTTGACGTCAAAATATCAACACGACGACGGGATCGACGTCAACAAGATCAGAACGGGAAAACCTACAAACTGGCTTGCCGCCGACGCAGGAATCCAAGCTAACGTTAGCCGAAAGCTAGGCGTGTCCCGGTCCCTGACGGCCGACAACCGAAAACACAAAAGCACCAGTTTCCCAACTATCAGGCGCTCCGCTTTGCTATAAATGAATCACTTTGCTACCACAACGTTTTCTCTTGTGAATATGTTGGGAAAAGCTTTCGTAAGCAAGGAGCATAGTTTAGCTTGCGGCCTTTCCGCCATTTTGAGACAGATGTGAATAAGCGAGCGCGCGCACTGCAGGCAGGCAAAATAGTCGCTCCCCTTGTCCCCACCTCGAAAACGCTCTCATCCAGACCCCGTCGTGCAAAACACAACCGGGCGGGTAGTAGCCTCACCAGGTCCCAAATGTGGACGCTCATGTCCTCTTAAAAATCTCGCCAATGAAAAGACGACGTGCACGCTAAACGGGAGCGAGCATTGTTTTCCTGCACGTGCACGCTGATACGGCGGCGCGCACGCCAAGGTGAGAATTAGACTTGGGCGTGAAAGAAAACCGTAACACCAATGCTCATCACCGTATTGCTTATTTCGCTGTAAATAAAAAAAGTTTTAATGTGAGCTGCTTTATAAAAATCTTATTCATGAATCAGTTTGGAAAATAGATTTCATGTTTTTTTGTTGGTGCTGTAGTGTTTTTTATTAATGCTTTGACTTGCGATTTTTTAGAAAAAAATGGCTCGTTTTTGTCCTTAGACACGAGTGAAATTTAAATATGTTACATTTCACACGCCAACCACTAGAGAACAGCATCATTCCTTACTTTGCCACCAACTACTAGTTTCCTTTGTATAGACGCACGGCTGTATGTGTTCATACACGATTGCCATAGCGATCACGACTAGATGGCGACAAGTCAGTGTCGGCGGCGTTAAAAACTGGCGGCCATCTTAAAGCAGTAGAAACGAGCGTTCGCCTGTTCAGTGCATACATCACGAAAAATAACACTTAAAGTGCAAAGAAAATAATTACCAAGAATATATATATTAGTTATGATACCGCATCTGTGAAAAAACACCCCATTCGAAAGTTGCATGAAAATTTAGCAATATCTAGCAATTTCAAAGTACTTGCTTCATTATAGTTATATTTATATGGAATGGCTATGACACAAAATGCCTATCAAGAGATAACGTTTCCCCCAATTGGCCCTACATTTCGCATCTTTAAATGCCGATATCTATAGTTTCATGCATGCGGAGTATTGCTGTGCGAAGCATGATGCCACTTCCAACATCCGCTTCACTGTACGGAAAGCCGTCAGGATGCGGAAGGTGCCTGGTCACAACGCCATCATGACTCATCACTTCCTCTCTCAGATTTTCAAAATAGTGGTAAGTGCGTATGCCATATATACAACTATATACTAGCAGTGGCGGACAGTCACGACCATCAAGGTCTTTTCTGTTGGCCTAATAAAAAAATTGAATCATATATTATATTTTGTCCATCGCTATTGAAGAATATGAATGTCATATTCTTCACTACTTATTAAATAATTCCAAATAGTCTGCTAGCTTCCTTTCATTGCTTCTCCCTTTGGTTGCACAACTTCCAGATGTGTTTTCATAATGAAGCATTTGACCAATCACATTTCAGCCATTATTTGTTGCCAGGGTCAGAAATCTGCCTCAAGGCCTTCACAATCAGTTCTGCAGGCTATGCTGCATTAAACAAGCGTCGATAAGACTGTTGCGTTAATCAATCAGATTTCAAGTTGGCAACACCACAATGCCTTAGCGTAGGGATACGTTATTGCCTTCTCGCAGGCGTAGGGATATGTCATCGCTTTCACCAAACCTAGTATCTCAAAAATGAAACTGACACATTAAGAAAGTACTTATTTCATTTGAAAGTCAACATACAGGAAGTCAGTATCAAGTCAAGTGCATCCCTCAAATGAAAACCAGTGAAAAATAATCATAAACTCACTATTTGCTTGAGGGCAGAGCGAACCTCAGCCAATCTATTTTCCATGTCATCTACCAATTGGCTGAAATTTGGCCTCTGCGAAGGCCGTTACAAGGCCGTCTCCCCCTCAGCAGCGCCCATGTCCACCCGCCCCTGCAGGCCGCCACCCTCGTCCACATCCTCCCAATCGTCCGCCTCACCATCCTGCACTCTCATTGGTCGGCCCCAGCGTAGGAGGCGGTATCTGAAGGGTGCCAGGAATAGGGCAGGGTCTGGCATAGGCCGCGGCCTCTGTGGTGACGTCACTCTTTCCCGAGGGACGCACGCTCGCACCCGCGCCGTCCTCACGCTGTACCTCACCAGGTGCTGTCCGACCAAAGGGGAGATGGATGCCGGCGACCGCTCGGGATCTACCTCCTCCTCATCGTCCTCATCTGTTTCAACCGTTTCCGTCTCTAGGGGTAGGGGGAGCGGGTCCACGTATACCCGGGTGGCGGCACCCGTGCAGCGTCGCTGGTGCAGTTCCGCACGGGCGGCGTTGAGCTGGTGGCACAGGGCGGCCTTGGCGCCCTTCTGTCGCTGAAGCTCACGATTGAGCATTGTAATTTTGTGGCTGCGACGCTTGAGCTCTTCCAGGAAGTGGCGCTCGTCCTGGCGTAGATTACGACCTAACTCCGATGCACGTGCCCCATCCAGGCACAGCTTTCCACGGGCAGCTATCGTTGTACCATGCTGCTCTTCGAGGAGGCGCCGAGCGGCCTCACAGCGTGACGCTAGCTCTGCTTCATATTCTGATACAAACAAAATCCTTTAGTGTTCTGCAAACGCAAACCACCGCAGCTCAGCTAAATGACATCCCAACTAAGGCTGAGCAATATTACCCTCACATTAACGGATTGTGATTAGAGGTAAGATCTTGAGGTCAAATTCGGCCCGACCCAAAATTCTCTCGCTGACTTTAAAAAATAAAACAAAAAATAGACGTTTTTAAAAAAATCTATACTAAAATGATGTGTAGATACTAAAACTAAGGAATACTTGTTATAAAATACATTTAGAATTTTAGATGAAACAGAAGGCGATGTAATGTTTTTGCAATCAGAGGTGAAGCTGCCGACAGGGAATGCTAATTTAATTTAAACAGTGGAAATCCTCCAACATCTATATTATCATATAAAAGCTGTCAATGTTTATACAGTCTTGTTTAACTTAGATTTTGTTTGAAAATACAGGCTCTAATCTGTTATCATAAATCACCTCCCCTCCACCCGACTCGAGTCGGGAGTCCTTAAAAAAAAAAAAATGAAATCTTGGGTTTACTTTGGGCTCGGGCCTGCAAATCTAGTTAATTCCTCGGGTCCAGGTCGGGTTTTTTGATCCGAGAGCTGGGTCGAGTCAGAATTGTTTGGCCAGATCTTACCTCTAATTGTGATATGAAGTGACTATGACCATATTGCAGTTCTACGTTCAGCTTCTAATACAAAAAGTGGATTATACTTTATACTAATAAATTTTTAGCATGTGCTATGAACATTAAATAGTCCCCTTTTGTGAGGAGGTGCTTCTGCTTTTATGTGTTTTATGTTTCACATCTTTTTTTGTGTTTTTTTTAACAATTCTCACTAAATAATGCTGATTTTGGTTAATTTTGCTATGATGCTTTGCATTATACTTTGGCAGTATGCTAATAGACTTTCATAAGATCAAATATTTCCCAAGTGTGTGTTTTGTCCACAGAATTACTTATACTGCCCAATTTTACAAATACATTGAAATCAAATCTACTGTATTGCTGTGGAATTACACTTCTGCCTAAGCCTTGGTTTGGAAAAACTACTGGGTGGCTAACTCATTGTTTTCCATTCTCAGTGGCAATGAAAGATGAGCTTTCATATCTGCTACTTCTCCTCGTTTAAACAAACTGCCCATGGCAGATAACTAGTTCAACATTTCCTTGCGTGTCCATTTTTCTTTTCTTTAAACTCCATTGCGAATAAACAAATTCCCACGAAACAAGCACACTTGGCTTCTTATCGTATTTTCTTACAGATAAGCCAATATTTGTAACAAAAAAATGATGACTGAATCAAGGATATGGCTTATATGCGCACAAAACTTACAGCATTGCTATACTCTTTCACCAGTAGATGTCGACACATTAATATTTAATATTTGTTGGTTATTTTCTGTTTTGCAGTAAGAAAACAACCATTACTGGATGAAATATTAACTTCCTTATGATATTGACCAAAAATGTGCTTTAGATTCATGCAGTATCTCAGAAATACCACATGCAATGATTTTTCTTAAGATTTTCCCTTCAAAGTAACACATTTGTACACCCTATTAAAACCATGAATATGGAGGTGAGAATCAGGGAAGGCTTATACGCGGGAAATTGTAAAATTCAACGATATTAAGGGTGCAGCTTATATGCGAGAAAATAAGGTGAACAAAATGGGGGGGGGGGGTGAATGTCATTAATTCCATCTCACCTGCCGATGTCTTGTGTGGGAACTTGGAGTCTAATTCACAGCTCAGCTCTGCATGCGCACACACAAAGTCATCAAGGTGAAATTGGATGCAGTTGCTTTCATTTGAATACCATTGACAGCGATAGAGTCAGAACTATTGTTCAAACATGACCATGTTTATCACCATCAATGGCACCTTATAAATCAAGGCCAAAAGAGAAGGCCTTGCTGGCCTTGACCACTGAGATAAGGCATACCATGGCATCTTCTTTTGAGGTTGCTGATCTCCACGTGCAGACCCGCCAGCAATGTGAAATGCTCGTGCTCGAGAAAGACAATTCCTCTTTGCACGCTGGCCACATGACGCTCCAGTCTACTGGCGTCCATGGAGGAAAACAATAAGGCACGTGCACGCGCGTCTGCAAAGTAAGCACATAGGAATAACCTGAGGTCACATGCACGATGATAAACTGCGGCAGCGCGTGCGTGCTGGCCTACCGTGTGATGTTCAGCTGCTCCTCAGCGGCCAGACAAAAGATGCTGCTGCGTGTACGCACTCCAATAGCCGTGCACGAGCACTTGTCGGAGGAAGTGGAGAAAAAAATACTATAAACGTCGTCGTCACTTGCGTGGACGCGTTTAAGCGATGCAGGCCAGCCGCGTGCACAACAAAGCAGTTCGCCGTGCGCGTCTGTGTGGCCCGGCCACTACTGCCATCTAAAGGCAGGAGGGGAGTTTGAAATATGCGCTGTTATCAAACACTAAGGCGTCCTACAGTAATACCCCTTATTTCCTTCCATATTTGAATAGTAATAGCCGTTATACGCTGGGAAAGAACTGATTATTTTTGGTGTTTGGTTATTTGAATGACTAGCAATAATACAAAAAAAAAACATGTTTCCGCCCGGTCTCGAACCGGGGACCTTTCGCGTGTTAGGCGAACGTGATAACCACTACACTACGGAAACTGGCTGATTAACAATAGTTTTCACGAGTATATATATACATCACAAAATTGTGTTTTTTATATATACACCTATATTTGTATCGATTGAAACATGAATTCTCATCTCACCTTCTGAACCGCTTTATCCTCACTATGGTCGTGGGGATGCTTGAGCCTATCCCAACTGACTTCGGGCCTGAAACGGGGATAGCCTGAATATGTGCCCAGCCAATTGCAGGGCACAGGAGACAACGACCAATCACACTCATACCAAGGGGACAATGAGTACCGAAAAAAACCCTGAAGAATATGTAAACTCCACACAGGTGGACTGACCTAAATTTGAAACCAGGTCCCCCAATGTGATGCCGCTGAGCCGCCCCAGATAGGAATTGTTTTGTTTGTTTGATAAGATGCCTCGTGGTGTAGAGGCTCACTCGCCTGACGCCTTATGGTCATTTGTCTCGGGGTGCCCTACGAATGACTAGTCACCAATCTAATCAAAGGTGTATTCTTTTCGCTCGAAGACTGCTGGGTCAAGCTCCGGCAACCCTCTCGAGGATGGGCGGAATGGAAGATATTATTCGATTTTTTTTAGAATCATTTACTTGCGGCTATTATATAAAAATAATATAATGGTGGACACATAAATTTCAACGATCGAATGCATTGTAGGCAGCTATATCACTATACGAAAAAAAAATTAAAATATAAACGGAGCGGAAAAGTTACTCCCCGTCGGGGAATCGAACCCCGGTCTTCCGCGTGACAGGCGGAGATACTGTCCACTATACTAACGAGGAAGGTGACTTTCCCTTGTCAAAGTAGAGTATTTCAATGAGAGTATTTAGTGTTAACCCTTAGAAGTATGGTACATTTTATGTCAGTGGCGTGGTTCATACATTATGTAATGACAGAACTTCATAACGCAGCCACTGCATGAGGATACTCTGAAAGAAATAAAACATACTGTTCTGTGGAACTTTTAGCATGAAGTTATGTGGGTTCACTTATCTCTAATTTCTTCGATATATTTATGTGTAGTGTACAATTGGGAAGTATAAAGTAAAGAAGTGGTATCCTGTAATCAAAAGAAAACTTCTAATCGAAGTATCAAACCTCGGTCTCAACCGGGATTGGCTGTAATACAGTGCACTATACTAACGAGTACACTGACAAAGAGACATAGTTTTTGTAGTTTTTGCGTTGTTCACGACAAAAGAGTTTGTAGACTTTGGGAAACGCATTTAGCTCCAGTCAGCTCTTATTTGCTGATTGGAATCTTAACTGCCCTGGAACATTTTCTCCAACTTCCCACTGAGATTTCAATTGACCCCATTCCCTCTTGGACTCCAAACTTACTCCTCTGTGTGCTTAAATGTCAATGAGGGTCATTGGGTTTGTCCATGAGGCAGTCTCAGCTTGTCCTCACCTGACCCTGTGGATCCACAAGTAGGTCGAAGGTGACGGGAACTGGAGTGTTCGATCTGAAACACTAGCAAATATGTTACCTTTATGTTAGGTTAGAATTTAATTTCATCCCGTATTCTGGAAATTTCTTGGTTGCAATAGAAAGACAGATACAAGACAGACAAGACATTGTAGAATCTAGACCTAGGTAACAAATGTTATGTAATATAGCATACATTTTATGATATATTTCTTTTCTGGAAAGAAAAGGATTTCTAGAAGATGACAGCAAAATGATGAATTGAGCCCTAACCCTGTCTTTTATTGAGCCGGGAAGGCATTCAATTGAAATTTGATTCGTATAGCCAGACTGACGGCCAGTCTAGGGTGTAGTCTGCCTTTTGCCCAAAGTCAGCTGGATTTGACTCCAGCAACCCCCTCATGAATGAATATTGGATAGTTGGCAGCAGCATGAGTCAGCATGGATCACCTTCTTAATGACAAATTTCACCTTTCAAAGTAATAGTTTTATGTTGGTTTGAAAGTAATTTAAATTAAAACGTAGATTTTAGGTTACGTTGTATTTTTTGCATTCTATGTTAAGTATCAAATTAAAATGTGATAATTTTAACAGTCGGACTGGCTTGCGCAAAATGTAAAAATCCACAAGTAATTAACTGGTTTGTCTGTATCTGCCACAAGATAGTGAAAAAACACATTCATCAAAAAACAGCAATCCTATAAATCCGTAGACATCAGATGTCAAAAGATGTGAAAGTGCCAAAGCATTTTTATTGGACATGGCTATTTAAAAAATGGAAAAACAACAGCACTATTATAAAACTTCCCTGAAATTGTCTACCTATAAATGCATATTTGTGCATTGGAGGGGGGGTCGAGAGATAGATAGATAAAGAGAGAGTAAGTGAGAGACAGAGAGAGAGAGAGAGAGAGAGAGAGAGAGAGAGAGAGAGAGAGAGAGAAAGAGAGAGAGAGAGAGAGGGAGAGAGAGAGAGAGAGAGAGAGAGAGAGAGCGAGAGAGAGAGAGAGAGAGAGAGAGAGAGAGAGAGAAAGAGAGAGAGAGAGAGAGAGAGAGAGAGAGAGAGAGAGAGAGAGAGAGAGAGAGAGAGAGAGAGAGAGAGAGAGAGAGAGAGGGAGAGAGAGAGGGAGAGAGGAAGGGCGTGCGAAAGAGGGAGAGGGAGGAGTAAAAAAACAAGTGAAATATTAACCTTTTCCAATGCAGGAAAAAGAGAATTGCATCTCTCACTGACCCGAAGGTAAGAAATGGAGTTAACTAATAGTTTTAGAATGTTGTTGTTTATGCATTTAACTTTTGTAAGCAGGTGAAAACACACAAAATGGACAAAGCTGGTACAGAAACCTTCCGGACCACCACCAGGGGCTATCACGGATCTCCAGAGGAACTGAGGGGGGAGGCTGATCCTTTCCTCGTGGCGGCCCGTCTTCTCCGTGGGACGTACCACGTGGAGCCACGCGTGCGAGATGGGAAGGTCCACGAAGACAAACATTTCTGCAGAGGAGCCGGTGTGCTGTTGAGGTTGGCACGCAAACACTCCAGAACTGGAAAGACACCCAAACTGGCTCCCATTGCTGAGATGTAACACAACAAAGGACAAATATGGAATTTTATGTTTGCGTTAACGCTAGAGATTAGAGAAGGGCTGTACAAACTACGACATTTGTACCTGCAGCAAATTTGGAAAATATTGTTGAGAAGAAGCTTTTGTTCTGCTTACATTAAATTGCACTTCTCAGTCTGAACACAAGACGGCGCTAATTAAAGTGCATTTCCATTAACTCAAGGTCAAAACGCGACAAGATGTTCAAATCAGTGTTTGAAATTCCAGTAGTTATATATAAAGAAACTTAAAAAGACATTTCAATCTCATAATTTTAAATCGTGCTAGTGCGTGCGCGTTCGTATGTTTTGTCAGTTGCCAAACATTCACCCCCTCTGTCAGCTATGCACTTGCCCTTCACCAAGAATAGAAAATGTTTTTTGATATGTTTATTATCCACTTCAATGCCAGACTGATTAAATTAGTATACTTTCTCATCTCATTTTCTGAACTCCTCTATCCTCACTGGGGTCGTGCTGCTTTTAAGAACTGGCTTTATTTATTTAGTTGAACAATGTAACCGGACAATAAAGAAGTTTTGGGTAGGAGAACAGTGGTACAATTTAAAAAAATGATTAAATACTCTTGCTACCTAATGCAATGAACCATGGCCAGTTTTTGTAAAGAACTTTTTGGGGGGGGACAAAAGCCATTTTCCATTTACTGCTCATAGTTGGCTGAGAAAAGCTTCAGCACCCTTGCACCACTTGTCAGAATTTCTAGAACAGAAACTGAATAGATAAATATATTTCGTAGAATGGGCGGCCCGGCGGATTGAGTGGTTAGCATGTTGGCCTCATAGCTCCGAGGTCCTGTGTGGGTTTTCTTTGAGTACTCCAGTTTTCCTCCCACATTCTGATTGGACACTAAATTGCCCTGTCTGTGTGAATGGTTGTCTGTTTGCTTGTGGCCTGCGATCGACTGGCCACCGATACAGGGTGTTGTCCCCCGCCTCTGGCCCAAAGTCAGCACTTTTACCGAACTTTACTTTAGTGTAAAATAAAATATGAATTTGCTCAAATTCAAGATACAGTTGAACCTCTACAGAACCATACCAGAACAGAACTTTTTTCATAACTGGAAAATTTGGTAAGTAGATGTGTACTTTATATTGGATTGGATAACTTTATTCATCAAATGGGAAAGGCATTTTAGACATTAATGGATAGGTAATAAGGTAATAAATAAATACATGAATAAATATATAAATAAATGAGCGCATTGCTGAAATGTGTTATGTTTTTGTTGATTTTCTTCACAAAGATTCAACTGAACTCCTGTGGTTCAAAACTATGGTATTATAAAGTATGTATGTATATATATATATATATATATATATATATATATATATATATATATATATATATATATATATATATATATATATATATATATATATATATATATATATATATATATATATATATATATATATATATATATATATATATATATATATATATATATATATATATATATATATATATATATATATCACCCTCTTGCTACTGCCACAATGAATAATGTTAATCCAATCCAATACACACATGTAAGTACATATATACACACATAAACATATATAAGCACATATATACATACATTCACATATATTAGCACATACATACATATATACACATATGTAAGAACATATATATACATACATAAATATATATAAGCACATATATACATACATACACTTAGATGTACATGCACACATACGGTAGGTCTTAACACTAAATGCGTGATTCGAAATTATCCCTGTTTTGTCTATTTAAACCCCACTGAGTTTAATATCATTGTCGGATCGTCTGCCTAAATTCCCTTACCATGCATCCACGTTATCTTGTTTTTTCTAATCCACGTATTTTCTCGAGTCCGGTTTGGTTTCATGTTTTGTTTCACAAGTCTTTGTTATTTTATAAGGTCCCTCCTAAGTTTTTCCTAAAGTTTTGGTTATGAGCACAATAGTCCTCGTCCTCACCTGCTTCCCTGCGACCTAATCCCTCCTACCTCGCCTCAACGTCTCCCGTGGACGTAACAATGAGAAATTAAATTTAGTCCATCAGATGGCGGCAAGAGCCTGTTCTACCATATCTCGAGTCACTCATTTGTATATAAAATGTCATAACCAGAAAATTTCTTACCTAGAGGCATTCATAATTAGAGGTATGACTGTATATAAATTCCTCGCAGCACTGTTTGGCAAAGCAATGGCACGTGATCATCTAGAGCCTGTAATGGTCAAGCGGGGCGTTTTATCATGATGTGTCGATCTGTCTTGACCTCCGCGGCAGAGGCTCCATCGAACCCCTGAGACTGACTCACCGAATCCCTGTGGTTCGACAGGACCCAGGTTAAGAGCCACTGCCTTATTCCCATGTCAAGTTAGATGTGTGAATATTATTAATTAGGATTATGTTAATTTTCAAAAGTATTTTTTTTAAATTTAAATCATTCTATTGTCAGTATTTGTGCAATTTACATTAGTTCTATATGTGATGGCACATTTGTAGTCTATTCTCTGTTCAAAATTGGTTGGGGCCATGCTGTCTTCAGAAATAGGACTACACATTCTAAAGATGTAAGGCATGTGAAATTCATTCCCATATGATATCTTATGTTTATTGTTATGAACTTACTAAAATCACACTTGAACTAAGTATTTTCACACCTAAAAAAACGCACCGTTTGATAGGGCGTAGTCTCATTTTCAGCTATATTTTCAGTTTTTTCTCAATACCTCTTCAGAAAGGGTTCTACAATGAGTCGAGGCTAGCGTATGTTATGCTATCTGCTAGCGTACCTAGGTAATGCTAGCCACTCGCGTATGTTATGCAAACTAAGTTTGATGATGCTTTATTGAGGTAAAAGGTACACTTTGATTTCAAGAGTTGGTTGTTCATTACGCTATGCTCCATCTCACTGTCAGTCATAGTTGTGTATTCCGGCAACTTGTTTCCATATTTGGCGAAAGCTCGAACAACAGCTAGCCGACACTTGAGCCCAGTCATCCACAATTCATTGTAACTTGCGACATGCATCACACCCAAGCCTTTGATTCTCCTTGCTTTTGTATCACCATCGACAATGGATTCCAAATCGTCACGTAACTCGTGTGACGCACTCTGCTCAAACTACAATGTTGGTCATTCGTCAGCAATCCGTTAGCAAACCTGTTAATTTGTGTTCGAGCCATGGCTTCAGTCCATTTTCCATGCGTTCACACTCACATTCTGTTGTCATTCACGTCAACCATTTCCTCTGTGTAGCTCTAGTACGCTGTTTCTTTAAGTATTCAGAGTGTTTTTGAGGGTTAAAAGCATTGCGAATATACGAAGGTCAAATGCCTTGCCATGGATTTACCGTAATGCTTGGAATGCGAGGGGAGAATATTTTTAGGGTGAACATCCGTTGGATTCATCGCAATAAGTAGCATGCCGGCAAGCACTAAAACCAGTCACTCAAGCGAATTTAGTGTACAGAGAAGGAGTACCGACCGATTGGGCGCTTTGACCATTTTAGAGAAAATTTTACATTTGTAAGTGCACCCTATAGGTGTGAAAATACGTACTTGCCACGAACAGAGTGGTTTGGCTGCCCAGTGCAGTGTATAATGCTATTGACATGAGTCGTAACGTAACCTTATATCGAAAAAGCGTGACCGGACATTTAGTCGACGGACACTTCATCGCCGGACTCGCAAACGATTGTTTTCAAAATAAAAGGCAATAAATAAATAAAAACATTAAACATTTTATTAAAAAGAAGACAAAGGAAATTCACATATTCTTTATTATAAAAAATAAAACAGCAAAAACTCGACAACATAAACATTACCATTTGGGCGTGTGCAAGTACTAAATGTGCTTGTCTCTATACACACTATGCACGAAACGGTTCATACGTTGAGCGCTCAATGTTTAAAATACCCCCCAAAAAATCACATCTGACATTTGACTTGTTATGTCACGTTGGTTCTTTTTTAAATGTCCGTCGATGTAATGTCCGGGTCCCCGAAAAAGTGATCAATTGTGACTAAACTAACCAAGGGTTAGGGTTAGGGTTAGGTTTAATATCTAAGTACATTTGACAATCATAACCCTAACCCTAACGGCGACCAAAAGAGCGGCGACCAAAAGACCAGCGACCAAACGTACGAGCACCGCAATCGGTCGGTATGTAACAGGCCCAGCAGGTTGGTCTGGTTGCGCCTCTTGGCTTTTAATTTTGGAGTTGCTCTGCTCGAATGCACGAAAACATTTCAACTTTGGATTCTTAAGGTAACACACCTTCTCTCTTGCAATACATCATAACTTATTTGCAATATTGAAAGCTTTTAGAATGACTTTGGTTGTCATTTCATGTTACCTTTGAGCTCATATTTATTTGTAATATTAAAACTTGGTTTTTAAAACATAAATCACCTTTTTTCTAAATGATTTATGAAAATTAAGTTGGAAAGATGAATGTTTTTTTCAACAAACTCAAAAAAACAAATAACCAAAAATAAAGTATTATTATTCGAAAATAAATGACATTATGCAACAGACATAAACTTGAATTTTCACCTCATTTAGCCTTTTTTAAATGGTTCAATTTTTATCTAGCTTATTTTAAAAATATTTGAAAAGTCACATTTTCTTCATAGCTTATTCAAGTATTTTGTTATAAAAGCACTTATATTTCTTAAATGCATCAATGATGTTTAATTCCAATTAATTTTGAATTTCTTTTGACTTTCCCTTGAAAAAAAGACTAATTGCAATAATAATATTTTTTAATGTAAAACCTGTTCCAGCAAAAAGAGCATAACATTATTATTGACAAATATGACAGTGTATAGAAAAACAAGTTTGAATTCTTTAAAAGTGAAATAGATTTTTTTACGAGAAATATCAGATTTAAATTCTTTTATCGTTTCTCTAAATATGACGTTGATCTTGGAACTATTTTATAGAGAAAAAAGATGACTTCCCAATTATTTCCTTTTGTGAAATTCTATTTTTATTTTTTTGGGGTTGTATGATTCCATAAAGGAAAATCTTACTTACAGTACAATTCTAACTACCCTAAGTATTAAAAGTTCAACTCCGGGATATAAATATTGACACATTTGACTTAACCTCAGATAACCTCCCAAATTTTGGACTCCTTTAAAAATAAGACCATTTGAAAGATTTTAAACATGACGTGCAAATAAATAGAAGCTAAATTTAGTGGATGTGCTTGGTATTTTTTCCTGATAGACTTAATTATTAGTCCAGGTAGTTGGTTCTAAAATTAAAACTGCAGCACACGCCTCAGTTAATGACCAAAGTGGATACAGACATTACTGTATGCCTAATGATACGTCATTACGTGAAGAGAGCTGGAAAAAGTTGTAGTACAGTAATACCTTGACATTGAGTCCACCAATATATGAGAAATTTGAGATACAAGTAAAATTCCGAGCAAATAATTGCCTTGAGATACAAGCTTACGAGACAACCAGGTGGCCAAGATGCGAGAGGCTACTTATGATAAGAGCGTCTTTTTCGTCGCATCTCCCTCATGTAAAGTTATCTAAAAGCACTGGGCAGAGCGTTGCATTTTCCGTGTTTTTGTGTTAGTCACTGCAGAATCAAGGGAAAAACAATGAGTACAAATGAGGCAGGGGCAATGAAGGGTAGTGTGAAGAAAAGGCGAGTGATGACAATGAATATTGAGCACGAAATAATCTAAAAACATGAGAGTGGTGTACGCTGGCTCGCCAATACGAGAGGTGCACCCGAACTAGTTGGCAAGTTGTTGTGCGTTATCCTATTGTGAGGACATTTGTGTGCGTCATTTTCGAAATATTTTGATTGGGAGACAAAAGCAAATAATCATAGATATGTTCCTCTTAAAAATTCCAGCTAAATGAAAAGGTGGAAGCGAGCCAATAAGTGCAAAGCCGGAAGAAGAAAAGTAACAAAATTAAAGCAAAATTTGAATTAAATTTAGTGTAAAATAAGATTAAAATGTATTTTTTGTGTGTGTCAGTATTGTATTCTAAGTTCATTAAAGTGAAAATTATGTTTGTAATGTTATGATGGTATTGTCATCCAAAAAGTCTCTCTCGCTCTTTCTCTCTCTCTTTCTCTCTCTTTCTCTCTCTTTCTCTCTCTGTCTCACCACCAACATCACTTGAAATTGACATACAAGCTCGGTCCCGGAACGCATTAAGCTCATATCTCATGATATTACTTGTAACATTTGATCTGCAGGAGTCAACATGACGTCCAAAATGGTGGTTAGGCAGCCTGCGCCCGTCATGGTGCACCAAGAGTCTAACCAGTGGGGCAGCGGAATCTGTGATTGTTGCGACGACGTTCCCATGTGTAAGACATTAAAATGTTATCTATTTTATATTGGTTTATTGAATAAATAATGTATTTCTTTATTTATTTGTTTATTTATCTGTTAAAATTCGGATCTCATCTTTAATCGTAATTACAAACCCTTCATCACTTTACTCCATCATAAATAAACTCAAGTAAAAGTAAAAAGTGGGCGGTCCGGCGGTTTGAGTGTTTAGCACGTCGGCCACACAACTCTGGGGTCCTGGGTTCAAATCTAGGTAAGTCCACCTATGTGGAGTTTGCATGTTCCCACTGGAACTGTGTGGGTTTTCTCCGAGGTGGTTTACTCCCACATTCCAAAAGACATGCATGGTAGGCTGATTGGATACTAATTTTCCCCTAGATTTGAGTGTGAGTACGAATGGTTGTGCCCTGCGATCTGCTAGCCACCGATAGAGAGTCTACCCTGCCTCTGGCCCGAAGGCAGCTGGGATGGCCTCCAGCACCTCCCGCTACCCTGGATAGGATAGTCCTTTCAGAAAATGAATTAAGGAATGAATAAAAGTAAATAGCAAACTACTATTAGATGAATGGCATTTAATGCTCAAGAAATCCAAAGTTGTATCACCAATTCTAACAAGTGTTTGTTTCACTACAAAATAAAAGGCTGCTTCGCATGCTGGTGTTGTCCTTGCTTCATGTGTATGACGACGAAGAAGTATGGCGAGTGCCTCTGCCTTCCCCTGGTGGATTGTCTGGTCAGCCCCATCGTGCACCCTGTCACTATGACCACCAGATATTCCATGCGCCAGCTGTACGGCATACGGGTAAATGGAATAACTTATAAACATTTTTTTATTTGAGACAAAAAAAAACCATCTTTCTCCATTGCATGATGTCTTTCACCATCATACTTATTTTTCTTCTGATATCCACACCTGATAAATTACATTTTAAGTGGGCTTTCAACTTTTGATATGTGTTTTTTTTTTGCGCGCAGGGGTCCATGTCCAACGACTGCCTGTTATCCACCTTTTGTGTATCGTGCGTGTGGTGCCAGATGGCACGCGAGATGAAGGAGCGCTCCATCCAAATCGTGCTTGTTAACAAACACACCAAGAACTTAGCCTGACCATAGCGCCCCCTTTTTATTGTTTAAAATTCAATATTCATTTTCTGTCTATCCTCACAAGGGTTGCAGGGGCTGCTGGAGCCAATCCCAGCCAACAATCGGCACAAGGCGGAGGACACCCTGATTTGGTGGCCAGCCAATCACAGGGCACAAGGAGACAAAGGACAACCATTCACGCTCACACTCACAGCTAGGGGCAATTTAGAGTGTTCAAACTGCCTAGGATGCATGTTTATAGGATGTGGGAGGAAACAGGAATACCCGGAGAAAACCCACGCTGGCATGGGTAAAACAAAATCCACACAGGAAGGTCTCAACCTGAGATTGAATCCTTGATCTCTGAACTGTGAGTCGAACGTGCTAGCCACTCTTCACCTTGCCGATTGTTGCAAATCAGATAAATTACATTGTACACTACACTAATAATTGTACACTACACAACAATCGTGTAGTAACAATTGTACACTACACAAATAATTGTACACTACACTATAATTCAATAAATATATTCTTTCTGTTGTCTATTCCTTCAAAGGGGTTTAAGAGTCATTCTTAAGCAACACGTGATCAATTATACAAAAGTCTGTATTATACAAAAGTCTGTTGAGCCATTTTAAAATTTTGGAAAGCAGTCCATGTAGTAGTAAAGCAGCACCTTATCACCACACTGCTACCACCAGGTTTGATTAGATAGCAGCATCTTTTTTGGGAATACATACTACTACTATCTTAAATAACACCAGATGGAAACAAGATAGACATTTTGACTTGAAAGTAAGTAATATGTAACCCAAAGTCTTTTGGAACATTTTTATACTACAACTATCTTAAATAACACCAGATGGAAACAAGATAGACATTTTGACTTGAAAGTCAGTAATATGTAACCCGAAGTCTTTTGGAACATTTTTTTCTACAAAATGTGGGATACTATTCATTCTGAAAGTGATTAATTCTTGTAAAAATCTGTAATACCTTGAGATACCTGCTTTATGCGTTCCGGGACCGAGATCGTATGTCGAGCTACTCTCAAATCAACTAGTCAAGGGTGTAGTCTGCCTTTCGCCCGAAGACAGCTGGGTTAGGCTCCAGCAACCCCCACAACCCTTTCAAGGATGAGCGGTATGGAAGAAGAATGAATGAATGAATGAATCTCAAGGCAAATATTTATTAAACATGTGGTTTTAGCGGGTGGGTGTAGCGTGTATGTTTAAGCTTGTGTATGTTTTGCCATGCCTGGCTGCGTCTTTTTAATGATGCAGCCTCTGTGTGTCAAATATAAAAATAGCACTCGTTACTGACACTGCGGCTTAAAATGTGATGCGCCGAATAGTCGTGAATATACGGTATTTCTTAAAACTACTTTTGGGAAAAGTACATTCACTGGTGCAAGACGAAGACTTTCCTAGAATTTTCTTTTGATTGTCTTTCTATTACTTTTACTGTATGTAACTGTGTGTGTGCCGTTTTGTCCAACAATCACCTGATTAAACAACATGGAGGAAATGAGTCAAGCAACAGGTCTATTTTTTCCAATAATGGTTGTGGATGAAGTAGGTCCTTTAGGTGCGAGACGTTGCACATATTATGTGTGTGTACATAAGTCACAGATTTTAAATCAGTTGTTTAGAGCCTTTTAAGGGGGCACAACAAAAGCCCCGTGCCCCTGCCTTTACAACACAGGGGCTAGCCAGTAATGAACATTCTTGCCGCCTTTACGAGCTCGCCCGGACACGCCCCTTCACTCACACCCCATTAAAAGGCCCAGCATTCATCCTGGCAAACCATAACTGTCATTGTGATCCCATTAAAACAACAAAATGGCAGGCGGGGCGCTGAAACGGGGTGAGGTTGGGGAAGTAACATGTGGGCTGTTGCGATTAATTAAACATGTCTTTAAACTAATTTGATGTACTTAATGTTTGCCAACTGGATGTCATTCGTTCCTGTGAAACTTTGCAATTTCCTATTTTTAGAATTCAAATATGTAATTGGATGTCTGAACATACTTGCCTTTTATTGTTTATATTGGTCTAGAACTATTATAAGGTTTTCAGGAAACATTTTAAGGAGTTGAATACAAAAGAAGAAAAGTATAAATCATTTGTCTAACCACAAGTTCTGCAACACAAGTGACGTTTGCATGAGATTTCATTATTCATTCGAGGGGAATGTCTCCCAAAATGTATTATATTTTCAAGGATCTCTTGTCTGAGATGTATTTCAACAAAACACACAATTCTGCTTGATATTGCAATTATTTTGCGAATCACAAATTACTTCTTCACTTGCCTACTCCGCTTTCGATCAAAGTCGTTAAGACCTGTGACAGACAATAATTCATTGAATGGATTATGTGTAACAGTGGAACAAAATTAATAAGTGTGTTGGATTAATTCTGTAATACAATTATATATGTGTGCATTTAATCATTTTTGTATGGCAGCTTCTTCAATTTGTCTGAAGAGAACTCAGGATCGTAACAAGTCACTGAGTCCTCGTTCCAAGGACTGTTTACTGGACTTTTACCCAAGGAAGAAGATGCTTATGCAGCATGATTGCTATCCAAGCAACCTTCGTGATTACTCGCGTATTGTTGTAAATTGTGACGCTTTTTACGCTTCTTTATGGACTTGTTTTGTCGAATGAAGGCTTGTTTGTTTAAATTCCAATGGAGTTTGTTTTTAGTTCCCCTTTATTGTTATTATTGAATATCTGATAGGCTATGATTGTTGCAGATGTTGTTTTTGCTTATGCAGTTGGATTAATCAATAACCTTGTAATTGTTTTGTTTTATGGACTTCAAAGGGCATAAGAAATGACCGCACGGTAGAATTACTGGCGGCGGAGACGAGGTCGGAATGTTCTCACTTGCAAGTTGATCATCAGAGACACCAATTTAATTAAATGTCAATAATTTAATCAGATATTTGCCTGCAGTGTTTTATAGTTATATTGAAGTATAATTATTGATGAACATAACAAAGTGTCTTTCCAGAAAGGGAATTTAATCAATGAAGGTACTATTTTCAACAATCAAATGCAACTATTCCACATTGTCTGCCTTTCCTGGTGACATCAGTAATGCCCATTGTACCCATTCTTGGTGTTGCCTGTTCCTTTAAATCAGGAGATCTGCTGGATTTGTGCAATTTAACCGTGAAATAGAGTGAGATACGAATGTCCCAACATATGAGAAATTTGACTTATGAGCAAAATTCAGAGCAAATCTTTACCTTGAAATAGAAGACAAATTTTGAGATACGAGCATACGAGATGTTTCCCGATGGTAAAGATATCTTCGAGGACCAGGCCGTAAAGGTGGCCATAAAGCAACAAGTTCCAACTCGAAAGTCACGGTATAATACATTAACATCTTTGCATCAGTTATCGCACAGGAAGATTTAAATTTAGTGTAACATGATATTAAAACTTATTTTTAAGTGTGTGCATAGTAATATAACTTTATTTAAGTTAAATTTAAAGTTTATGTAATGTTATGAGCGCGTTGGCGTCCGTCAAGTCTCTTTCCTGTCCTTTCTCTCTCTCATCCGGGCACTCCACGCTAAGCCGCTGTCACCTATCTGTACTGAGTAATGTCACATTTTGGTATTGAAAAACATAACCACTAGATAGTTATTTGTTACTTTGTGAGCAGGTGGTGAATTAAAAAAAAAGATGTTTCTTCATTGTACTACCTGATTTTGGTGTTTTTTTCTGAAGGTGGAAACAGATTAATTAGTATATAGTTATTTCTATGGGAAGAATTTATTTGACATACGAGCTAGGTCTACAAATGCATTAAGCTCGTATTTCAAGGTCAGACAATGAAAAGTGTTGCACAGATTCTTTGATGTAGCACTAGAGGGAGCCAACGTAGCACTAGTGGTTCAGTGGCATAGCGTGAGTGGATGCATTTGAACCTGAAAGCTCGTGAGTCCCACCAGAGTGAAGATCCCCCCCCCCCCCTAGTTTTCCCACTCCCCAAATCTTCCTGATAGGGTGACCCCAATCTTCCACCATGACAGATAGAGATGCTCAGAGTCTCTCTGTCATTTCCTGGGGGAAGTGTTCCTTTTTCAAAAGACAAGCTCCCAGTTTGTGGGGAGTGGGGTGCTGATAACATGTAGATTAAAATGAGCTGGAAAGGTGATGGGGGGGTGGTATATGCGTGAGTCACTCAAGCGTAGTCCGACTATCATACCGCAGGCAAAGCAAACAACGGCAGCAGGACTGCCTGATAGCGGTAGATGTGTGGTTGCATGTGCTTTTGGGGGAGCGCAAGTATGAAGGGCAAAGGGGCATGAATGATCAGCAACCCTGCTAATCTAGCCTTTGAGTTCAATCAGAGATAACAGTTAATTGTAATGGTACAAAATTTTGGCAATCCAAAATTTTCAATTCAGAGAAAACAGAGAAAACAACTTTTATCTCATGAAAAGTAAATAAATACATAAAATAATTTTGAATGTTGACCGTGGAGGTTGGAGGCCTCTAAAAATGCAAAAATGTGCGTGTGTATTTTTTATTTTATAACAGTAAAAGCAGATCTAATGGTTGTTCGTCTCGATGTGTGCCCTACAACTTTCGCCATTGGTGAGCCGGGATAGGCACCAGCACCCATGACCCTGGCGGTGTTGAAAATGAATGAATGAAAAGCTGTTGTGATTTAATCAGAAAAAAATGGAATTCTGTTGGATGATTTGACAGGAACTTTGTGTGGAAATGTTACAAATAAAAACTGATTATTTCTTCCTCAGATAAAGAGAAATTATGTTGATCAATTAAAAAAGTACGAATTGTGTGATTTTTTTTGTCCAATCATTATTTTTGAGTTCACAAGATTTCAATTCTTTTTCCTAAAATTTGGCTCTTTGCTTCCCAAAAAGAATCCCTAAGCAATTCGATTTAAAACTTTCAAAATATTTTACTTTCAGGTCCTCGAGGGCCCATATCCAGTTAATTTCTCATATCTCCCTCCTCTACCACATCTGAATCAAATGATCAACTAATCAGCAAGCTGACCAGGAGCTTGATAACGATTCTGATTAATTGATTCAGGTGTATTGGATGAGGTAAACATGCAAATCAGACTGGATAAGGGCCCTCGAGGACCAGAGTTGGAGACCCCCGTCTTAGTGAAATGTAACTTTTTGTTAGAATTCATCATTGCTTAATATGAATATTACATATCAAGGGGTTCAATCTCTACATTTCAAATCATATTAAATTATTTAATTAGTCTATTGACAAACTTGTCAAGCAATGGATGGGATGGGGCGGGTTTACAGTATTTAGCATTGTTAGCATTGTGATATACGGCCTCCCCAAACAAACTCGAAGTGCATCTCAGGGTTCGTTAAAAAGGTGAACGACATCCATAACTTGGATCTGGAGGTGTGCATGTGCGTGTACGAAGGCGCACACGAGCATTGGACCGTTTAGCCAGCAAGTTGTGGTATTCAGATAAACTTTTATGGATGGAGAAAAAGCCAAAGTACACAATTACTGTCAACGTTACTCTTTTCAAGTTAGTCTGGATCCCTTCACCTGACCTTTTGACCTTTGTCATGAGCAGCAACATAAATGTTTGCTTTCAAACATTTTAATGATCCAAAAGTGAAAGTAGCAACAATGAAGAATGAAGAAATGCACGCCTTTTTGTTTGTTTATAATGTTTTTGCCACAAAATGATAGTAAAAGCCATTCCTTTCCCTTGTATTGTCAACTCACTACATTACGCAAAAAGAGTTTAAAATGACCTTTTTTTACATTAAAAATTTGGTTTCAGAATGGAAAGAGAATCCTGCCATTTTTTTCTTCTTTTTCATCTTTATTTTCTTTAGAAAAACAATATTTTACTGACGCTGGAAGGTTTCTAAGTAAAAAAGCTTTGTACTTGCAAAAAGATTGTTTTCTCCTAAATTCCAAGTCAATATTATTCCTTAACTCCTGTTGTCGCTATACAGTGGTACTTCGACATATGAGCACCTCGACATACGAGCATTTCGAGCAAATAATTATCTCTAGAAAAATTCCGAGATGAGAAAGCCAGGTGGCCAAAAGCTGGGAGACTGTTTATCACTGTAGCGTCTTTTTTGACGCAAATCTATTTCGTGTATAACAGATATCTACGAGCACTGGGCGGAGCGTTGCATCTTTTTCAGTGTTTTTTTCCGTCACTCAGCGCGAATGCTGGAGCAATCGCTAATATGAGGTATTATGAGTATAGCATATTACTTCTGGTTGGCTGCTCATAAAGACATCAGGGGCACTGGGTCTGTCCCCCGCAACTCCCCGTGTAATATCTCTGGTCGCAACTACCTATTTGCCTTCTCTGCTGGCCTAAGAATATCTGAATCATATATTATATTTTGTCCATCAATACTTTTAAATAATTTAAAATTGTCTGTTAGCTTCCTTTCATTGCTTTCCCCCTGGTTGCACTGCTTCTAGATGTGTTTTCATATTGAAGCATTTAACCAATCACATTTCAGCCATTATTTGTTGCCAGGGTCAGAAATCTGCCTCAAGGCCTTCACAATCAGTTCTGCAGGCTCTGCTGCATTAAACACGTGTTGATAAGACTGTTGCTTTAATCAATCAGATTTCGAGTTTGCAACACTGCCTTCTCGCAAGCGTAGGGATGCGTCATTACCTTCAACAGGTGTAGGGATACGTCAGCGCTTTCACCAACTATGATTGGCTAGTGATAGAGTAGGGGGGTCAAAGCCAGAGTGAGCCAGCCAGAGTGAGCAAACTCAACCCACACTGTCCAACAAATGGATTTGGTTGCAGATTTGTTGGCAAAGTCATTTTCCAGATAGATGGGTTGGAACGAATTAATTTGTTTTTAGTTCATTTCAACGGGGAACGTTCGTTCGAGTAACAAGAATATCGACATACTAGCTCAGTCCTGGAACGAATTAAGCTCGTATCTCGAGGTACCACTGTATATCCATTTAAAGAAATTTGACTTTTATAAAAATAAAACCAGCAAATTCGTGATGATGATTATTCCTGAAATAGTGATTTTTTTCTTGAAATGTTAAACCAAACTTTATTTAAATAATACTTAAATACTTTTTCATTTTCCACTGAGATTAGAACCACTTATCGTGTTCTGTTGTCTGTTACTAATTCAAACTTTATAACCTTCCGAAACAATTTTTTTGGTAAAAAACAAACTGATATCTTTGGAAAAAAATCAGAAAAAAATCTCTTACATTTTTAATGCATATGATTGAAATATTACCTTTCTAAATGGTAATACAAAAATATTTTACCATTTATGAAGTAGGAATTTTATCTTTTCACCTCTTCCAGCAGTTAAAAATAAAAAAGATAAAAAAAACATTTTCCAGATAATTTTTCTTGAAATCTTTGCGATAATATTGATTGAAAAAAAAATTAGATTTTTTTTCTACGTATCTTTTTATGTAACGTCTTTTTTCCCTTCCTCTTAGGATGAATTTTCTCAGAGGCGGAGTGTGTTCGCTTAATGGCTGGCATTTATTCCCAACTGACCTAGTGCGCCTCTAACTACCCTGACCTACTACTTCATTGCCCCCCACCCCCTGTCCCCAAACCCTTAAACCTAGACTCCTTGTCACCATGGTGATTGCTAGACTAAACAGCCAGCAAAATTCACCAGATCCCAACATAACTGAAAATCCCCCCTGCCACTTTAAGCAAGCCTCGTTCGCACCCGTGAAGTGAAGGCTAGCATGTATTCTTAACATTCTTGGGGCGTAAACAATAGCGAGGCCAACAGATGCATCACCGGGAAGGCCGGGAATGTTTATGTCGCCCATTTGACCCCCCCACCCTACTCGCCTCGCTCCCGCCCGACACACAACCGGCTACGTCGTCTTCTCATCTTGAGGTCGGTTTATGCTCAAAATCTTTCTACTTGGAATGACACCGAACAACATTAAAGGAGGACGGGATTGGTTGTCAAAATTTTCATCTGTGTATTATTATGGGCAATCGCCATATCTTGAGTTGGTTTGATATTTTTCTCTTTTCAATTTATGACTTGTTGTGGGGTTGCTTGCCAGTTGTTATTCAAATGGAATTTTCTTTAAAAATGATGGTAATATTTTTTTTAATTATCTGCTGATATTTTGGGGTATTTTTTTTGTCATATTTACTTCATATTTGAAATGTTTAACTACTCTCCATTTTCTTGATTTTGTTGCAAATTATTTAAAAATACTAGTAAATAAAAAATATAACAATAGAAAACCCAAGTTAAAAGAAATTGGGTTTTTATCAAAAAAAAGGAATCTTTTTTTCTGGCCTGTAAGTTAACTTCTCCTTTTACCTCAAAGTGACATGAAACCCTAATATATATATATTTTTTAATTGGGCTCAATTCTGCTTACTTTTGTATTTATATGCACAGCACCACCATCAGGTGGTCAAGTTATAAAATGTGTGACATCCAACCCTTGTGACTAGCACTCCTCTCCTATGATAAATTTATATAGATACAAAATGTATATATATATATATATATATATATATATATATATATATATATATATATATATATATATATATATATATATATATATATATATATATATATATATATATATATATATATATATATATATATATATATATATATATATATATATATATATATATATATATATATATATATATATATATATATATATATATATATATATATATATATATATATATATATATATATATATATATATATATATATATATATATATATATACATTTTGTATATATATACAAAATATATATATATATATATATATATATATATATATATATATATATATATATATATATATATATATATATATATATATATATATATATATATATATATATATATATATATATATATACAAAATATATATATATATATATATATATATATATATATATATATATATATATATACATTTTGTATATATATACAAAATATATATATATATATATATATATATATATATATATATATATATATATATATATATATATATATATATATATATATATATATATATATATATATATATATATATATATATATATATATATATATATATATATATATATATATATATATATATATATATATATATATATATATATATATATATATATATATATATATATATATATATATATATATATATATATATATATATATATATATATTCTCAGGTTATTTTAAAGAATTTGACGGTAATCCCCCTTCTTCATTATCCTATTTACTCTCTGTAAATCACCAGTTCCATTGGTAGCAAAAAAGCCCCAGAGAACAATACTACCACCACCGTGCTTCACGGTAGGCATGGTGCACTTGGGGTTAAACGCCTCACCTTTTCTCCTCCAAACATATTGCTGGGCATTGTGGCAAAACAGCTAAATTTTTGTTTCATCTGACCACAGAACTTTCCTCCAGAAGGGTTTATCTTGGTTCATGTGATCAGCAACAACCTTCAGTCGAGCCTTAAGGTGGAGGAAGGACTTCCTTCTTGCATGGTAGCCTCTCAGTCCATGGAGATGCAAAACACGCTTGACTGTGAACACTGACGCCTGTGTTCCAGCAGCTTCTAATTCTTGGCAGATCTGCTTTTTTGGTTATTCTTGGTTGAATCTTCACCCTGCTGACCAATTTTCTCTCAGCAGCAGCTGACAGCTTGTGTTTTCTTCCTGAGCGTGGCAGTACCATGTACTTTATACTTACAAACAATTGTTTGCACTGTTGCTCTTGGGACCTGTAGCTGCTTTGAAATCACTCCAGGCAATGTTCCCTCTAATTTTTCGTTGGTCTGGGCAGAAAGACAACCACCAGTACCAGTGTGAGCGACATCATCATTGCTCGCTATGGGCACACCAGTATCACACCTGCCATAAGCAGGTGCATGTCAAAGTTCCCTTTAATTTTCCATGTAAAACATGCTGTAAAACACGAAAAACATAAGAGTGGACAGAGCTACTACCACTGGCTTCCATGTAAACGGAGCCATCATGGGGAAAGGGGTAAAAAAATAAAAAATAAGATTAAATAAATGAATAATAATAATAAAAAATTGGGATTTTATTTACAGCGCACCATATGATTGCTGCTGCAGACAAGACGAGAGTAGTGTGCGAGGGAACATTGGCTCCAAGTGACTTTCCTGACTTGTTCAAATCAAGGATTCACTTTTTCAGATCCATGCTGAGCTCCTTTGACTTTCCTATTGTGACATTTATGGGCATTTGCATCCAATGAGCCCTCTTTAAATGGCATCAGAGAAGTCACCAGCTGTAGTCACTCGTAATCACTCACAAGAAGTTAAAATGCCATGCTATGAATCTCATTTCACTGACACAACTTTCTAAGTCACCGAAATTCCTAATTCGTGTTGCTGTATGTATATTTTTGATCCAGCAGATTTGATCACTTTTTCTGATAACCCATAATAAAGTCATAAAAGAACCAAACTTCATGAATGTTTTTGTGACCAAGAGGTATCTGTTCCAATCACTCTATCAGAGAAAAATCAGAGTTGTAGAAATATGTAGTAGAAATAACCAGAATCTCAAGAGAGCCATGACATTATGTTCTTCACGTGTATGTAAAACTTTGAAACTTTGACCACAACTGTATATATATATATATTAACCCCCCCCCCACACACACACACACACACACACAGACACACACACACACACACACACACACAAACACAACATTTGCGGGCTCAGGGAGCGGACACTGAGTTTTGCACATTTGACTTGAGAAAATCTGTTACTGATAGATCGATCGTGGTTGTCGGCAGACGTATTGGAGTCCCTTGGCCGACCGATCGCTTGACCGCATTCTGACATCATCACTCCACATTAGACAAGGACACACACACACACAGAAACACACACACAAAATGAGAACGAGCCAGTGTTGCTCATCAGTCAGAAGAAGTCGCCTGGCCTGGCACTTGATAACGAGCCTCTTAAACTCGCAAGCTAATCAAGCTCAAAGAGACTAAAAAAGAAAAAAAAGAAAGAAAAGATAGCAGAGGAGAAGGCCTATCTCTTCTTTTTTCCACTTTTTCAATTCCCTCCTTATCTCCTTTGCTCCGTGGGGGGACCCTAATGGCTATTGGGGGTGCATACCAGCACTGAAGTTCAAAATGGACTCAAGTGAAGGCACATTAAGACAGAGTGAGGAAATAGCTGGATTCATTTAGTTCAGTTTGGTTTATTCATTACAGTATTTAAGTACAAAAAATGACACATTGTATCACTTATTTGATTAAAAAACCCAAACAAACTTTTAGGAACATATTAGGTTTTTTTAGAAGCAGCTCTTTCTCTTCCTTATTTTTGATGGAGTTTTTTGAAGAGAAAAAATTTCATTTATTTTTTTTAAACTTCACTTGAAAACCAAGACAACTCCACATTAGACAATAAATTCTAATGGTAGAAGTAGTTAATGTATAGACATTTCTTATTTTAAAACTGGTCTTAATCTTTTTTTCTTGAAAAATAAATTTTTTTGACTACTATACCATGTGTTGATGATTTTGAATATGTTATGTAATGCATTTTTAATCCCCCTGTTGTTAAAATATTTTTTTCAAATGAACTTGCGTGTCCCTATTGACAACCTCTTGCTTAGAAGATATATGTTTATATATTTAAAACCTCCCAAAGTTAGGCTTGTCATGTAAAATTTTTCACTGAAAATATTTTTACACTTTCTGGTGAAAAAAACAACATTTGTGGACAATGTTTGTGGACAAAGAATTGCGCCTAATTAAAAAAAAGTCTTCATTTTAGGATTTCACATCACTTTGAGGTAAAAGGAGGTTGCTTTTTTAAGTTAAATTCCTGGCCAGAAAAATGTTGTTGTTGTTGTTAAAATGACAACGCAGCAGGTTCACCTCTGAATGGTTCTACAAATAATTCAAGGTTAATATTTGTAATGGTCAAGTCAAAGTCCAGATTTAAATCTTATTGAAATGCTGTGATGGGGTATGAATAGAGCTGTTCATACTAGAAACCCCTCTAATTTTGCTGAAATGAAACAATTCTGCACAGAACAATGGACAAAAATTCCTCCAAAGCGTTGTGAAACACTCATCAGAAATTATTGTAAAAATTTGATTTCAGTTAATGCTGCCAAAAGTGGAACACCCAGTTATTAGGTTCAGAGGAGAATTATTTTTCACAGAGGAACAGACAAGTTTTTAATTTTTCTGCCTTGGTAAATAAAATAATCAATTAAAAACTTTTTTTGTTTCCTTGGGTTGTCTTTGTGTCAAACTAAAATTGGTTTGATGATCTGAAATCTTTGTGTATTGTATGATAAATATGCAAAAAAAAAATACACAGAAATCAGGAAGGAGGGAAATACTTTTCCACGGCATTGAATATGTTTTGGAACAACATGTACATGATGATGATATCTTTCTATTTCTATGAGCCTGGGGGAAAAAAAGGAAAAACAGAGGATCATTTATATCCGACGGGAAGAGAAAATTAAATAAACTGCAACAAGTGGCTCTCCACTTATTCTTTGTCGTCATCTTTTTTTTTGTCTACTTGCTTAGTTAAACAATTGCTTTGTTTTCTCATACATCTCCAAACATTTCCATGACACCATTCTCTTTCATACAAAATATCATTTATCCTTTTCATACAGTTAACTTCAATGAAAAAAAAAACACTCTTAAAACACTGAGTATTCAAAGGTGATTGTGTAAAAAATATTACTGCCAGATTCAACTTTTTAGAGAGCAAAACAAAGTTTTCTTCTTGAAAATGCAGTTTGTGAATTGTTTATTGTTTTTGAATAAGTTGTTGTCAACCCATCATATAGAGAGGGTTCCCCAAAAACTGCCATTATTTTAACAGAAAATTCAGTCATTCTGTCATTTTCTGAACTGCTTCATCATCAGGAAGGGGGTGCTGGAACCTATCCCAGCTGATTTAAGCCCAGATGTGGGGAGCGGGGGGCTGAATCGGTTGCCAGCCGATCGGAGGACACAGGAGACAGACAACCATTCACACTCACAATCATATCTAGGGGCAATTTAGAGCGTCCAATCAGCCCCCAAGTATTCAAACATCTACAAATCTGTCAATTTCTGCATCTTCTTTATCCAAAATAAAGATTTCAGCTAAGTAGGCGTGCTCACCGACAATACTGGGTTCCATTTCATTTTCAGGGTCAGAGTTGTCGCCGTGGGGTTTCATAATAGTGATTCCAGCTTTGAAGAAAGCTCAAACTACAGTGCTCGCCGGCACTTTGGCCATGGCATTGACCAAACTTTCCAAATCGTCACGTCTTTGTCTAGAGCAGTGTTTCTCAAC